>NC_084562.2:45840754-46038254 GCF_033978685.3 Nerophis lumbriciformis
TCGATATTTTTTGGCATCACAACATCTTCTTTCGTTTTTTAAAATGTATATTATGTTTATAAACTCAGGAAATATGTCCCTGGACACATGAGGACTTTGAATACGACCAATGTATTATCCTGTAACGACTTAGTATCGGATCGATACCCAAATTTGTGATATCATCCAAAACTAATGTAAAGTATCAAACAACAGAAGAATACATGATTATTACATTTTAACAGAAGTGTAGATATAACATGTTTCAATAGAAAGTAAGCAGATATTAACAGTAAATGAACAAGCAGATTTATAATTCATTTTCCACCACTTGTCCTTAATAATTTTGACCAAAATAATAGAATGATAAATGACACAATATGTTACTGCATATGTCAGCAGACTAAATTAGTTTGTTTGCTTACTTACTAATAAAAGACAAGTTGTCTTGTATGTTCACTATTTTATTTAAGGACAAACTTGCAATAAGAAACATATGTTTAATGTACCCTGAGATTTTTTGTTAAAATAAAGCAATAATAATGCAATTGTTTGTGGTCCCCTTTATTTAGAAAAGTACCGAAAAGTATCAAAATAATTTTTGTACCGGGACAACACACATATATATATATATATATATATATATATATATATATATATTAGTGTTGTCCCGATACCAATATTTTGGTATATATATATATATATATATATATATATATATATATATATATATATATATATATATTAGTGTAGCTGAGATAGGCTCCAGCGCCCCCCGCGACCCCAAAAGGGAATAAGCGGTAGAAAATGGATGGATGGATGGATATTAGTGTTGTCCCGATACCAATATTTTGGTACCGGTACAAAAATTATTATACACACACATTTTTTTTTTCTTCATGATTCCAGATTTTTTACACTCTCCTTGATCTAAAAATGAAACGCTTAATGACTACCAAAATGAATATTCTTGATTTTGTTTTTGTGTTTCCTAAAGCCAGAAAGACTATAGTTTTGTGTTATGTCTGTTATCTGCTTTTTTCATACAAAATTAAAATAACTGAATGAACATTCTCCAAGTCTGCTGAATCCATCATTTCCAATGAGTTATAGTAGTAGTGGTAGTAGTAGTTTGTATTTTTTAATACTAGTGTTCCTTCCCTTTGTAGCGTTTGTTTTTACCACCAGGGAGGAAAGATTGACACTAGACCAGGTCAAATACATTACATTGCTATAACGTCACCAAAAATGTGTGTGTGTGTGTGTGTGTGTGTGTGTGTTTGACAGTTGCTGTTCTCTCCGTGACTGCAGTGGTCAACATATGACCTGTAATTACATTGCAGCAACTTTACTCTCATGTCTCAGCAGAGCAGGTTGCTCTCATACACTTCAATTACCTCACTTCAGTACCTCTGCGGCTCTCACAAGCCCAACAAAATACTGCAATAACGACAGTCGGGGGATCGTACTCGTTCACATTGTACTCCATGCGTACCAGCAAAGACAGGGTAGTGTCGAAACTAACACACAAATAGATTTTTCTATGTGGTATTATTAGGATTTTAGTCTTTTTTTTTCTCATTTCAAGACATTACTGTAAAGGTGGGCTGAAGAAAACAACAGCAAGGCCAAAATTAATGTCCAACACACACACACATACACACACACACACAATCTTGTATTTGTTCTTGAGACCTCCAAAGATGCCTACCTCGAGTATAATAATAAAAGTCGTAATTTTACTAATTTTAGTTTTTTTTGCTCATTTCAAGACATTACTGTAAAGGTGGGCTGAAGAAAACAACAGCAAGGCCAAAATTAATGTCCAACACACGCACACACACGCACATTCTTGTATTTGTTCTTGAGACCTCCAAAAAATGCCTACCTCGAGTATTATAATAAAAGTCGTAATTTTACTCCTCTCAAAGTTTTACAAGAAAAACTGAACTTTTGTGCAATATTATGATAAAGGTTGGAATTTTACTCAATAACAGTCGCAATTTCACAAGAAAAGCTTAAAATTTTGGCAATTTTATGAAAAGAGTCGTCATTTTACTTGACAAAAGTCACAATTTTATAAGAAAACTTTAAAATGTTGGCAATATTATTTAATAATAATCGGCAAAATTTTGACAAAAGTCATAATTTTACTCCAAAAATGTCACTGTTTTACAAGAACAACAAAAAAATTGGCAATATTGCGATAAAAGTCAGAATTTTATATGACAAATGTCACCATTTGCATTGAAAAGTAATACTTTTACAAAAAAGTAATCATTTTCTGAGAAAATATTGTGATATTACAAAAACAGAAAGAATATGAGAAATTGTTCCCAAATTTTATAAGAAAAAAGTTGACACCTTGTGAGAAAAAGACCGCTCTTAGTTATTTTCTTATTTTTTGTTTGTAATTGGTTTATAATCTTCATTATTTACTTCAAGTTATTACAGTATGTCTCTATATAATTTTTTTAATTGTTGTTTTTATTTTGGCCAAATGGGGCGCATTTCCATTTCTTATATACACTTGTTATTACATATGTTGGCCAGACGGGGAGCACTTCCATTTTTTACACACCTGTAATTTCATAGGTTGTCCAGAGGGGGAGCACTTTTAAAACCGACACACAGTCAATTTGAAAAATCCCTCCTTTTTGGGACCACCCACATTTTGACAGATTTCACCACCAGGGGTGCAAATGAGACATTCTCTATTAGATGCAATGGTTTTCCGTATTGAGACCATGATTTCCGTTCTAACTTGTTCACCGGTCCTCATATGGAAGGTACTTTTCCTTGTTGATGTCTCAAGAAGGGTAGAAATACAAGAACACACACACACACACACACACACACACACACACACACACACACACACACACACACACACACACACACCCTTTACAAAATACATAAATTTGCATTCAGACCTGAGACGGGGAACACCACTAGACGTGTCCTGTAGCAAATTCCAAGGTCGGTTGCGGGTCAAATACGTTTTGCTCTTGTATAGTTTTGTCACATTGTGTAACGGAGCCTCAGCTGCAGGATTTTAATGAAAAAGCGGGGGCTGCCACATCCAGGTAGGACCCCTGGAGGTTTTGTTTGCGCTGCTTTGTCACATCCTACAATGAGCTGGTGTGGAAACACGCGCACACTTAATATTGTTTATTATAATTAAATGATTCTTGTTAGGGATGGGCGATACAGCCTAAAATGTATATCGCAATATTTATTGAAGCCTTCTGTGATGCCCATAGATATCACGATATATAATTTGTCATATTAATGATAATGAAAGCATTTCAAAACAGGTATCAAAGGCTCCTAATTTAGCTGCTGATGTACTCAGTAACATATTCTGTATTTTCCAGTTGTATTATTTTCTTTAAACTACTATTTATTTCCTTGCTAATTTACTGTTAATATCTGGTTATTTTCTATTGGAACATGTTTCTATCTACACTTCTGTTAAAATATAATAAGCACTTATTCTTCTGTTAGTTTTTGGTGATACTACAAATTTGGGTGTCGATACAATGCAATGGCACGTAGTTGCAGGGGAAGTATCGGCCATGCCAATGCTGATATTGACACTTAAAATTTTCAAGATCATTGAATGATTACATTTTCGATCACAATTATAATCAAGACAAAAACACACAAAAAACAAATATTATGCTTATTATATTATTGTGTCCAGGGACGTGTTTCCTGAGTTTGTAAACAATAGCAAAACAACTAAATATTTTTTTGATAATAAAATATATCGATCTAAACACTGTAGTATCGACCATACTGTAATATTATAATTGGTATTATTAATGTTGATATTTGTATCAATCCTGCCACCTTTGTTTACATTCAAGCGCTGTAGTATCCTCCTACGGTGTGTTGTGTCGCTATTCCCCGTCCTTCAGGAATGATACTTGTAAGAAATGTAGTTTATTTGTCGCCATGGAGGCGAGGATTGCTAACTTGGAAGTGGCTTTGCACTGTGGAGGGACATTAGCAGCTAGCAAACATGCTACAATGCGTTGAGGACACGACCGTTCGCCTGTCGCTGTCAAATTTGCGGGATACAGCTAAAATATGTCAACAACAAGCATTATCATGATATAACAATAGTGTTAAAAGCTCTATCTTTGACTAAAATTACAAACCCCGTTTTCATCTGAGTTGGGAAATTGTGTTAGATGTAAATATAAACGGAATACAATGATTTGCAAATCCTTTTCAACCCATATTCAATTGAATGCACTACAAAGACAAGATATTTGATGTTCAAACTCATAAACTTTATTTTTTTTTTGCAAATAATAATTAACTTAGAATTTCATGGCTGCAACACAAGCCAAAGTAGATCGACATACTCAGTCTTTTTTGCCACTTGTGCTAGCTTTTTTGAAACATGTTGCGGACATCAAATTCCAAATGAGCTAATATTTGCAAAAAATAACAAAGCTTACCATTTCGAACGTTAAGTATCTTGTCTTTGCAGTCAATTGAATATAGGTTGAAAAGGATTTGCAAATCATTGTATTCTGTTTTTATTTACCATTTACACAACGTGCCAACTTCACTGGTTTTGAGTTTTGTAATATGTGTGCATAAATAGAATTTTTTTGAAAGATTTCTGCTGCTTGCCACCGCACAGATCACGGCACCCACACATATTCCCATATTTAAAGTTGTGAAGTGAATTATATTTACATAGCGCTTTTCTCTAGTGACTCATAGCGCTTTACATAGTGAATGCCATTATCTAAGTCACATTTCAACCAGTTTGGGTGGCACCGGTAGCAGGTGGGTAAAGTATCTTGCCCAAGGACACAACAGCAGTGACTCGGATGGTGTCATTAAATGATTAAGCGAAGCAACAGACTACGAATCAAAGCTTTTAAAAAAAAAAAATCTAATTAATTAGTTTAATTGTTGCCACCCTAAATGTAATGTACAGTAGGGAAGGGATTCATATGACCCCATTCTTGGGTGAAGAGGGGTTAATCATTTTGCAATGCAATCTGCTAAAAATGATGGAAAGCGCCCCTCCACATAGCAATTGACGCTGTAGTCAAAGTTGGAATTGCCACAGAACACATTTTAAGATATTCAACACTCTACTGGGGCTTGGCGGCTAAAGTTGCTAGTACACCCTACAATTCGTCACGTTTCATGTGTCTGATAAACCCTAACAACTGAGGCCATAGGAATTCCCTTACTATTGTACATACTTTTTAATTAATATGATTATTTAACAATTTTAGGCTACCTTACATTTTTATCCTCACAACTATATGTTTTATGGATTCAGTACCCCCCTATTTGGATTCAGTACCCCCCTATTGGATTCAGTACCCCCCTATGCAACTGGCTGCTTGACTTCCTCACAGACAGACCCCAATCTGTGAGAGTGAGCAACAACACCTCCAGTGCCATCTCCCCCCAGGGCTGCCTCCTGAGTCCGCTGCTGTTCACGTTGATGACCCATGACTGCTGCGCCAGGTCCACTACTAACCACATTGTGAAGTATGCGGACGACACAACAGTAGTGGGCCTCATCCGTGACAACAATGACATGGACTACAGGGAGGAGGTGAAACATTTGGTTGACTGGTGCAGAACCAACAACCTGGTCCTGAACGTCGACAAGACCAAGGAGATCATTGTCGACTTCAGGAGGCACCAGTCCAGCCACACTCCACTCTTCATCAACGGCACAGCAGTGGAAATAGTAAGCAGCACCAAGTTCCTGGGGGTGCGGATAACTGACAGTATGACCTGGTCCCTACACACCGGAGCTCTTGTAAAAAGAGCTCAGCAGCGCATGCACTTTTTGCGTCGGATGAAAAGAGCACAGCTCCCTCCCCCCATTCTCACCACATTCTACAGAGGCACTATAGAGAGCCTGCTGACCAACTGCAACTCTGTCTGGACGTGAGCCTGCTGTGCCTCAGACTGGAAATCTCTGCAGAGAGTGGTGAGGACGGCGGAAAATATCATCAGGACTCCTCTTCCTCCTATCCAGGAAATCGCAAAAAGCCGCTGCCTGACCAGGGCTCAAAAAATCTGCAGAGACTCCTCCCACCCCCACCAAGGACTGTTTTCACTGTTGGACTCTGGAAAGAGGTTCCGCGGCCTCCGTAGCAGAGCCTTCAGGCTCTGTAACAGCTTCTTCCCTCAGGCCATAAGACTCTTGAACGCATCATAATAATACCCTCAATTCCCCCCCAAATACGGATTAACTTGCTGGAATATAAAGACAATATAACATACATCCATAAACGTAGATGCTTATGCAAAAGTGCAATATATTTATCTGTACAGCAATCTATTTATTTATATCTGCACCTTATTGCTCTTTTATCCTGCACTACTACGAGCTAATGCAACTTATCTGTACTGTAAAGTTCAAATTTGAATGACAATAAAAAAAAGTCTAAGTCTCTTTATTGTTTTTTTTATAATTAAAGAAGAAAGTCTATTTGTGTGTAAAACAGTCAAGTATTGTATTTTTCGGACTACAAGGCGCACTTAAAATCCTTTCATTTTCTCAAAAATCGACAGTGCACCTTATAACCCGGTGCGCCTAATGATTCTGGTTGTGCTTATTGACCTGGAAGCAATTTTATGTGGTACATGGTGTAATGATAAGTGTGACCAGTAGATGGCAGTCATACATAAGAGATACGTGTAGACAGCAATATGAAGGCAGTAAACAACACCAAAACTTTAAATGTTCCATTGAGAATATAGAACGTTGCACATACGCTCAATTATCTGTCACCATTTTTTTTGTACGACTTCGGTAAGCTATGAAGCCGCACCGCTTGATGGATTGTCGGCGCATTAAACATTCGACTATTATTATGGTGCGTTTATAAGGACCGAAAAATGGCTCCTTTTGTTTCACAATATTATGCAAAACCTGCTGATGTGTATTTGGGATCTGCATAAGTATTGAAAATGTGCGCACGTCCTCAATTGTAGTCCCTGCCGATGCCGTAGTCATAAGCTTCTTCTTTTTCTCTACTTTCTTATGTGGCATTCATCTTCCGCTTTTGCCGTTTCTAATATAAAGTAGGGTATCGTTCTTACTTATATCTGTCAGTAGACTAGCTATCAAAGTGCGAAAAACTGTAGTGGGTTTACATTATTCACCTAGGAACTTTAGTTATTAGATGGTTCCGGTCGGACGGTTTTTCACGGGACACATTTCCGGCGTTGATGTTGCATTATTGAGCCACAGATGAGGAGATGCTGCTTCGTTATTAATTTAAGTAAAGTCTGAATGTCATTAAAACAGTTAGCTTTATCTTTTGACACTTCTTCCACTCCCGTCCTTGCACGCTACACCGCTACAACAAAGATGACGGGGAGAAGATGCTGTCAAAGGTGAGCCACGGAAATAAGACCGCCCACAAAACGGCGCATCCTGAAGAGACGCTCAGAAAGCTACTTAAAAATGGCCTGTAAAACATAATCTATGCAACATTTTCACCAAAAACCACCATTACATGTTATGTAGACCACAAGATAGTGTTGTAAATTTAGAAAAAAAATCATAAAATGCGCCTTATATGAAAAAAGACCTGAATAGACCCGCTCATCAGCAGTGCGCCTTTTAATCCGGTGTGCCCTATGGTCCAAAAAATACGGTATGTCTCAATCTGTGACCCCATATAGAAAAACAAATTAAAAACTGTCAACCAAAATCCTCTTCTTTTTTTTTCCCATGGCTTTAACCAATTTGTTCCAGCCACTGTATCATGTGGCAAAACAACACATTCAGCATTCACTAAAGTCACTTGAGCGAGGCAAAAAGAAGGAGCCGGTGGAGCTATGGTGTTGTCATTTATGTTAGACACAGTTCCAAAGCAGCCTCTATGGAGAAGACACAGCCCATAAATCTTGCTGTGGCCCCTATGAGCAGGTCAGGAAGGCAGCAATATTTCCTCTTTATTAGAAACAACAGAGAGAACACGCAGCCATAAAGAGGACCTCAGAGGTGAATCTCAAACACGAGTAAGAGCAGCTAAAGCATACTGCTCCCAGCTGAGAGGTACTCACACCATCCATTCCTCTAAACAGCTTGTACATTTATTGCTGCCTTACACCGCTTTCACAAAAGCCATTCCGAGGTTTCCTTTTAACCAATTCCTTCCTCTTTCTTATTGAAAGGTGCTTCTATAAAGACGGACACCGCAAATTTTGGTATTGATCCAATATACCGAGTAAATACACAACCGGTATTAGTGAAAACAAAAACTTAAAAAAAATTATCAATCTCAATCAAAGTTTATTTATATAGCCCTACATCACAAGTGTCTCAAAGGGCTGCACAAGCCACAACGACATCCTCGGTTCCGATCCCATATCATCACACTCCTATCAATCTGATGCTCAATTAATATGGATGTGCAGATGGACCTGCTACCGATCTGTATGGGCCATTTTTTGTGGTTGCTGATTAATGCCATTTAAAGGGGAACATTATCACAATTTCAGAATGGTTAAAACCATTAAAAATCAGTTCCTAGTGGCTTATTATATGTTTCGAAGTTTTTTTCCCAAATTTTACCCATCACGCAATATCCCTAAAAAAAGCTTCAAAGTGCCTAATTTTAACCATCGTTATGAACACCCGTCCATTTTCCTGTGACGTCACATAGTGAAGCCAACACAAACAAACATGGCGGAAAGAACAGCAAGCTATAGCGACATTAGCTCGGATTCAGACTCGGATTTCAGCGGCTTAAGCGATTCAACAGATTACGCATGTATTGAAACGGATGGTTGTAGTGTGGAGGCAGGTAGCGAAAACGAAATTGAAGAAGAAACTGAAGCTATTGAGCCATATCGGTTTGAACCGTATGCAAGCGAAACTGACGAAAACGACACGACAGCCAGCGACATGGGAGAAAGCGAGGACGAATTTGGCGATCGCCTTCTAACCAACGATTGGTATGTGTTTGTTTGGCATTAAAGGAAACTAACAACTATGAACTAGGTTTACAGCATATGAAATACATTTGGCATCAACATGCACTTTGAGAGTGCAGACAGCCCAATTTTCATCAATTAATATATTCTGTAGACATACCCTCATCCGCGCTCTTTTCCTGAAAGCTGATCTGTCCAGTTTTGGAGTTGATGTCAGCAGGCCAGGGAAGCTAGGGTCGATAGGGGGTTTAGCTCGCTCGTCTGCGGGAACAAACTGCCGCCATTGCTTGCCGTGCTACCGAGGTCCTTTGTCCCTGAATTGCTCACACACTACGGCAGATTCAATGGGGGTCTGGCGGCAGATTTCTTTGACTTTATCATTGGAAATGCATCTGCTTTGAGTGTCGCAGGATATCCACACATTCTTGCCATCTCTGTCGTAGCATAGCTTTCGTCGGTAAAGTGTGCGGAACAAACGTCCAATTTCTTGCCACTTTCGCATCTTTGGGCCACTGGTGCAACTTGAATCCGTCCCTGTTCGTGTTGTTACACCCTCCGACAACACACCGACGAGGCATGATGTCTCCAAGGTACGGAAAACAGTCGAAAAAACGGAAAATAACAGAGCTGATTTGACTCGGTGTTTGAGAAAATGGCGGATTGCTTCCCGATGTGACGCCACGTTGTGACGTCATCGCTCCGAGAGGTGATAATGTTCCCCTTTAACGCCGATTCATGGAAGTATTATTACAGCAAAATTATTTCTAATATGTGCGTGTATAATCTAATTTACGTGTTTGTGTACAGTACTAATGTGTGTGTCTGTATCTCAATGTGTGATTGTTTAATTAGAGTTTTAAGTTGTCTGTCTGTATTATGATTTGTCTGTGGGTAAAAAAAAAAATCTGTGTGATCGGTGTGTGTAAAAAAACCCAAAAGAATGTGTGTCTGTAATCAGAATTGTGTGAAGCAAGAAGCCTTCATAGGCTGCCTATTTACACGTGACTGTTGCTACACTTCCAGGGTCTGAAGTGAAGTGAAGGGAATTATATTTATATAGCGCTTTTCTCTAGTGACTCAAAGCGCTTTACATAGTGAAACCCAATATCTAAGTTACATTTAAACCAGTGTGGGTGGCACTGGGAGCAGGTGGGTAAAGTGTCTTGCCCAAGGACACAACAGCAGTAACTAGGATGGCGGAAGCGGGGATCGAACCTGCAACCATCAAGTTGCTGACACGGCCGCTCTACCAATCGAGCTATACCGCCCCTGAAAGAGTTGTGTGTGCGTATCCAGATTTGTGTGCGTGTAATACAATGTGTGTGTGTGTGTGTGTGTGCGTATCCCGATTTGTGTGTGTGTATTATAAAGTAAATGTGCACATCCAGATCTCTGTGTGTGTAATACAATCTGTGTGTGTGCGTATTTAGATTTGTGTCAGGCAGGAACCCTCGATAGACTGTCTATTTACATGTGACTGTTGCTACATTTCTGCTGTGAAAGAGTTGTATGTGCAAATCCAGATTTTTGTGCATGTAATACAATGTGTGTGGGTGTATCCAGATGTGTGTGCGTGCTATACAATGTCTTTGTGTGCGTATTTAGATCTGTGTGACGCAGGAACCCTTGATATGCCGTCTATTTACCTGTGACTGTTGCTACACTTCTTTCGTAAAAGAATTGTGTGAGCCTATCCAGATTTGTGTGTGTGTAATACAATCTTTGTATGTGTGTATTTAGATCTGTATGAAGCAGGAACCCTTGATAGACTGTCCATTCACATTTGACTGTTGCTACACTTCTGCCATGAAGGGTTGTGTGTGCGTATCCCGATTTGTGTGCGTGTATTATAAAGTGAATGTGCGCATCCAGATCTGTGTGTGTGTAATACAATCTGTGTGTGTGCGTATTTAGATTTGTGTCAAGCTGGAACCCTTGATAGACTGTCTATTTGCATGTGACTGTTGCTACATTTCTGCTGTGAAAGAGTTGTATGTGCAAATCCAGATTTGTGTGCATGTAATACAATGTGTGTGTGCGCATCCAGATTTGTTTAAGTGTAATACAATGTGTGTGGACGTATCCAGATGTGTGTGCGTGCTATACAATGTATGTGTGTGCGTATTTAGAGCTGTGTGACGCAGGAACCCTTGATAGGCCGTCTGTTTACCTGTGACTGTTGCTACACTTCTTCCGTAAAAGAGTTGTGTGAGCCTATCCACATTTGTGTGTGTGTAATACAATCTTTGTATGTGTGTATTTAGATCTGTATGAAGCAGGAACCCTTGATAGACTGTCCATTCACACTTGACTGTTGCTACACTTCTGCCATGAAGGGTTTTGTGTGTGTATCTAGATTTGTGTGCGTGTAATACAATATGTGTGTGCGTATCCACATTTGTGTGTGTGTAATGCAATGTGCGTGTGCGTATCCAGATTTGTGTGTGTGTAATATAATGTGTGTGTGAATATCCAGATCTGTGTGTGTGTGTAATACAATCTGTGTGTGTGCGTATTTAGCTCTGTGTCAAGCAGGAACCCTCGATAGACTGTCTATTTACACGTGACTGTTACCACACTTTTGCTGTGAAAGAGTTGTGTGTGCGAATCCAGATTTGTGTGTGTAATACAATGTGTGTGTGCGTATCCAGATGTGTGTGCGTGCAGTACAATCTGTGTATGTGCGTATTTAGATCTGTGTGATGCAGGAACCCTTGATAGGCCATCTATTTACATGTGACTGTTGCTACATTTCTTCCGTAAAACAGTTGTGTGAGCATATCCAGATTTGTGTGTGTGTATAATACAATGTGTGTGTGCGTATCCAGATTTGTGTGGGTGTAATACAATGTGTGTGGGCATATACAGATGTATGTGCATGTAATACAATCTGTGTGTGTGCATATTTAGATCTGTGTGCAACAGGAACCCTTGATAGACTGTCCATTCACACTTGACTGTTGCTACACTTCTGCCATGAAGGGTTGTGTGTGTGTGTGTATCTAGATTTATGTGCGTGTAATACAATAAGTGTGTGCGTATCCACATTTGTGTGTGTGTAATACAATGTGCGTGTGCGTATCCAGATTTGTGTGTGTGTAATATAATGTGTGTGTGCATATCCGGATCTGTGTGTGTGTAATACAATCTGTGTGTGTGCGTATTTAGATCTGTTTCAAGCAGGAACCCTCAATAGACTGTCTATTTACACATGACTGTTACCACACTTTTGCTGTGAAAGAGTTGTGTGTGTGAATCCAGATTTGTGTGCGTGTAATGCAATGCGTGTGTGCGCATCCAGATTTGTGTGGGTGTAAAACAATATGTGTGGGCGTATTCAGATGTGTGTGCATGTAATACAATCTGTGTATGTGCGTATTCAGATTTGTGTGACGCAGGAACCCTTGTTAAATGCAGAGGACACATTTCACAACACCCAGTGTGTGTGTGACAATCATTGGTACTTAAACTTAAACTTGATAGGCCGTCTATTTACCTGTGACTGTTGCTACACTTCTTCCGTAAAATAGTTGTGTGAGCCTATCCACATTTGTGTGTGTAAAACAATCTTTGTATGTGTGTATTTAGATCTGTATGAAGCAGGAACCCTTGATAGACTGTCCATTCACAGCTGGGTGTTGTTGATGAGCTCAGGCCCAGTGAAGCCGACGGCGTTTCTGGGTGTTGTTGATAAATGGTTTTCGCCTTGCATAGGAGAGTTTTAACTTGCACTTAGAGATGTAGCGACCAACTGTAGTTACTGACAGTGGGTTTCTGAAGTGTTCCTGAGCCCATGTGGTGATATCCTTTACACACTGATGTCGCTTGTTGATGCAGTACAGCCTGAGGGATCGAAGGTCACGGGCTTAGCTGCTTACGTGCAGTGATTTCTCCAGATTCTCTGAACCCTTTGATGATATTACGGACCGTATATGGTGAAATCCCTAAATTCCTTGCAACAGCTGGTTGAGAAAGGTTTTTCTTAAACTGTTCAAAATTTGCTTAGGCATTTGTTGACAAAGTGGTGACCCTCGCCCCATCCTTGTTTGTGAATGACTGAGCATTTCATGGAATCTACTTTTATACCCAATCCTGGCACCCACCTGTTCCCAATTAGCCTGTTCACCTGTGGGATGTTCCAAATAAGTGTTTGATGAGCATTCCTCAACTTTATCAGTATTTATTGCCACCTTTCCCAACTTCTTTGTCACGTGTTGCTGGCATCAAATTCTAAAGTTAATGATTATTTGCAAAAAAAAAAATGTTAATGAGTTTGAACATCAAATATGTTGTCTTTGTAGCATATTCAACTGAATATGGGTTGAAAATTATTTGCAAATCATTGTATTCCGTTTATATTTACATCTAACACAATTTCCCAGCTCATATGGAAACAGGGTTTGTACAAGAAAGGACCAACTTTGTGTGCTTATTGGAGCTCATTTAGATGTTAATTGTTGAGCTTTGCGCAAATAAACGCCCTGCAGGACTGCCGGTATCGCAGATTTTAGATGCTGGCCGATATCATCCGGTACTTTTTTCTGATAACATCCCGATATCCAATAACAATATCGGATTGGGTCACCTCTAATAGATATAGATATGTAATGGATACTAGGGTTGTACGGTATACTGGTACTAGTATAGTACCGCGATAATAATCAATCATATTCAGTCCTGTACCGCCTCTAAAAAGTACTCCCCCACCCCCATGTCGTGACATTGCTGGTTTTACGAGTAAAAGGAGCATGTTCGGCAGCGCACAATCACAGAGTACGGTACTTACAAGCAGACACAGTGTGTAGACAGAAAAGGGAGAACGGATGCAATTTGGCTTAAAAACTAACGATAAAGGTGAAGTTATAACACTGAAACGCCCTCAGGAAGAGGTGCTTTAAGACATAACGTATAGCCACAGTCTGCTGTGTTTTAGCTACTTCTAAATCACTAATCCTCGCCTCCATGGCGACAAATAAAGTAAGTTTCTTACAAGTATCATCCCTGCAGGATGAGGAATAGCTAAACATGCTTCACGACACACCGTAGCTCACCGGCGTCACAATGTAAACAAACGCCATTGGTGGATCCACACCTAACATCCACTGTAATAATACAAAGTACAATAGTGTATCTAGTCGATACTACTATGATTACATCGATATTTTTTTGCATCACAAAATTGTTTTTCCTTTTATTAAAATGTATATTATGTTTATAAACTCAGGAAATATGTCCCTGGACACATGAGGACTTAAATTATGACCATTGTATGATCCTGTAACGACTTGGTATCAGATCGATACCTACATGTGTGGTATCATCCAAAACTAATTTAAAGTATCAAACAACAGAATAATAAGTGATTATTACATTTTAACAGAAGTGTAGATAGAACATGTTGAAAGAGAAATTAAGCAGATATTAACAGTAAATGAACAAGTAGATTAATAATTAATTTTCTATCACTTGTCCTTAATAATTTTGACAAAATAATACAATGATAAATAACACAATATGTAAAGGGACAAGCGGTAGGAAATGGATGGATGGATGTGTTAGCAACTAAATTAAGAGCCTTTGTTTGCTTACTTACTTATAAAAGAAAAGTTGTCCTGTATGTTCACTATTTTATTCAAGGACAAAATTGCAATAAGAAACATGTTTAATGTACCCTAAGATTTTTTTGTTAAAATAAAGCCAATAATTAAATTTTTTGTGGTCCCCTTTATTTAGAAAAGTATCGAAATACATTTTGGTACCGGCACCGGTACTAAAATATTGGTATCGGAACAACCATAATAGATACTATGGATATTTCTGCCTATCCCTTGGGTTAAGTATGTTTTCATGACGTGGATTACATTAACCAAAGTGGGGAAGGAGCTGTAAACGGTCCTTGGGACGATGCCTTCAAATCATCAGAAGGGCCCCAGTTCATCACATGTCAACTTTGAGATGAACTTTACAGGAAGGTGTAACAAATGATGGCAGCAACGACTGCGATTCATGGCTGACGGCGTGCCATAACCCTCTACATACGCTGACCTCAATTTGGAGCGTGCGCGCTGAAGGCCCATCTGAGGGAGATGGTATCGATCTGCGCCGCGACTCAAACAGCGTCAATAAACAACCGGCTTCAGGCTTCAAGGCTGAGGAGACACATCTCCATTTTAGCAGAGAGGCTCACATCTGGACCGCAGAGTTTGGACTCGGCCCCAGACACAACTTCTTTAATGACAGCTTCAGTGACGCTTGCCTCATTGTTTCGTCTATTGAGGTAAGTAACCACAAGCGTGGGGGTTCAGACTTTGAATAATTAATATTTATATCCAGGGACACGGCAGATTGATGCCGCTGTCAATTACTGGAAGAGCAATCAGTGCTTAAAACGAGCAGAGTTTTGAGATGTCCTGGATCAGCATTACGCTCAAAGACGACAGTGCTGACTTTGGCTGGTTGGGAATCGATGAGCAAAACAAAGCAACAAATGTGACCAAGATGAATGAAATGATCATCAACAAGAAAAATTATGTGTCTGCAATGGAGTACTTCTTGGTACACTTCATAAGGTATTCTATGTACCGTATTTTTCGGAGTATAAGTCGCACCGACCGAAATTGCATAATAAAGAAGGAAAAAAACATATATAAGTCGCACTGGAGTATAAGTCCCATTTTTGGGGGACATTTATTTGATAAAACCCAACACCGAGAATAGACATTTGAAAGGCAATTTAAAGTAAATGAAGAATAGTGAACAGCAGGCTGAATAAGTACGTTATATGACGCATAAATAACCAACTGAGAATGTGCCTGGTATGTTAACGCATACTTGCCAACCTTGAGACCTCCGATTTCGGGAGGTGGGGGGGGGGGAGCGTGGTTAGGGTGGGGGCGTTGTTGGGGGCGTGGTTAAGAGGGGAGGTGTCAAGTATTTCATATATATATATATATATATATAAGAAATACTTGACTTTCAGTGAATTCTAGCTATATATATATATATATATATATATATATATATATATATATATATATATATATACAGGTAAAAGCCAGTAAATTAGAATATTTTGAAAAACTTGATTTATTTCAGTAATTGCATTCAAAAGGTGTAACTTGTACATTATATTTATTCATTGCACACAGACTGATGCATTCAAATGTTTATTTCATTTAATTTTGATGATTTGAAGTGGCAACAAATGAAAATCCAAAATTCCGTGTGTCACAAAATTAGAATATTACTTAAGGCTAATACAAAAAAGGGATTTTTAGAAATGTTGGCCAACTGAAAAGTATGAAAATGAACAATATGAGCATGTACAATACTCAATACTTGGTTGGAGCTCCTTTTGCCTCAATTACTGCGTTAATGCGGCGTGGCATGGAGTCGATGAGTTTCTGGCACTGCTCAGGTGTTATGAGAGCCCAGGTTGCTCTGATAGTGGCCTTCAACTCTTCTGCGTTTTTGGGTCTGGCATTCTGCATCTTCCTTTTCACAATACCCCACAGATTTTCTATGGGGCTAAGGTCAGGGGAGTTGGCGGGCCAATTTAGAACAGAAATACCATGGTCCATAAACCAGGCACGGGTAGATTTTGCGCTGTGTGCAGGCGCCAAGTCCTGTTGGAACTTGAAATCTCCATCTCCATAGAGCAGGCCAGCAGCAGGAAGCATGAAGTGCTCTAAAACTTGCTGGTAGACGGCTGCGTTGACCCTGGATCTCAGGAAACAGAGTGGACCGACACCAGCAGATGACATGGCACCCCAAACCATCACCCAACCATGCAAATTTTGCATTTCCTTTGGAAATCGAGGTCCCAGAGTCTGGAGGAAGACAGGAGAGGCACAGGATCCACGTTGCCTGAAGTCTAGTGTAAAGTTTCCACCATCAGTGATGGTTTGGGGTGCCATGTCATCTGCTGGTGTCGGTCCACTCTGTTTCCTGAGATCCAGGGTCAACGCAGCCATCTACCAGCAAGTTTTAGAGCACTTCATGCTTCCTGCTGCTGACCTGCTCTATGGAGATGGAGATTTCAAGTTCCAACAGGACTTGGCGCCTGCACACAGCGCAAAATCTACCCGTGCCTGGTTTACGGACCATTGTATTTCTGTTCTAAATTGGCCCGCCAACTCCCCTGACCTTAGCCCCATAGAAAATCTGTGGGGTATTGTGAAAAGGAAGATGCAGAATGCCAGACCCAAAAACGCAGAAGAGTTGAAGGCCACTATCAGAGCAACCTGGGCTCTCATAACACCTGAGCAGTGCCAGAAACTCATCGACTCCATGCCACGCCGCATTAACGCAGTAATTGAGGCAAAAGGAGCTCCAACCAAGTATTGAGTATTGTACATGCTCATATTTTTCATTTTCATACTTTTCAGTTGGCCAACATTTCTAAAAATCCCTTTTTTGTATTAGCCTTAAGTAATATTCTAATTTTGTGACACACGGAATTTTGGATTTTCATTTGTTGCCACTTCAAATCATCAAAATTAAATGAAATAAACATTTGAATGAATCAGTCTGTGTGCAATGAATAAATATAATGTACAAGTTACACCTTTTGAATGCAATTACTGAAATAAATCAAGTTTTTCAAAATATTCTAATTTACTGGCTTTTACCTGTGTGTGTGTGTGTGTGTGTGTATGTATATATATATATATATATATATATATATATATATATATATATATATATATATATATATATTTTTTTATATATATATATATATATATATATATATATATATATATATATATATATATATATATATACATATAAGAGAAATGCTTGAATTTCAGTGTTCATTTATTTACACATATACAGACACATAACACTCATCTACTCATTGTTGAGTTAAGGGTTGAATTGTCCATCCTTGTTCTATTCTCTGTCACTATTTTTCTAACCATGCTGAACACCCTCTCTGATGATGCATTCTGCTTCGTCTCCTTGTTGTGTGCGCAGTTGTGCATTGCACTCTCTAAAAGCCGTAGATGTTTTTGTCACATATGCATGTACAGTAGATGGCAGTATTGTCCTGTTTAAGAGTGTCACAACATTGCTGTTTACGGCAGACGAACTGCTTTACGGTAGACGAAAACGTGACTGCTGTTGTTGTGTGTTGTTACCGCGCTGGGAGGACGTTAATGAAACTGCCTAACAATAAACCCACATAAGAAACCAAGAACTTGCCCTCGATCATTCTACAGTTATAACGTGATTGGGCAGGTATGCTGTTTATATTGTGGGAAAGCGGACGTGAAAACAGGCTGTCGACACATCACTTAGGTCCGCCTGAATTTTGGGAGATTTTCGGGAGAAAATTTGTCCCGGGAGGTTTTCAGGAGAGGCGCTGAATTTCGGGAGTCTCCCGGAAAATCCGGGAGGGTTGGCAAGTATGTGTTAACGTAACATATTATGGTAAGAGTCATTCTGTAACATATAGAACATGCTATACGTTTACTAAACAATCTGTCACTCCTAATCGCTAAATCCCATGAAATCTTATACGTCTAGTCTCTTACGTGAATGAGCTAAATAATATTATTTGATACTTTACGGTAATGTGTCAATAATTTCACACATAAGCCGCTCCTGAGTATAAGTCGCACCCCCGGCCAAACTATGAAAAAAACTTAGACTTATAGTCCGAAAAATACGGTACTCTCAAAGTTCGATGTAACGCGGTCGTTGGGGTCCACAAAATACTGATCCTGTTATTCCCGACATCCCGTTTGTGGAAGTCGCGTCTTAGCAAGTGCCGCTGATCACACACTTTCACCAGAGTCTGCCTTTCAGAGTTGAACAAGGTTTTGTTAACCATAAATATTCTGCAGATTTGACTTTTCAGTCTGTCGTCTTCCTCTCCAACCCTCCAACCCTCCTCCTCCTGCTGTTCCCGACCGCTACTGTTATAGACAACAGGTGATTAGACAACGCGTACCACCTGGGAAATCTAATCACCTGCCAGCTGTGTCTCGCCGTCAGCACTGCCACGCCCCCGTCTGATGGTGCTCTGTCTTCAGATTACACACACACACCACCTTTGCTCCTGCAGGCGCGCTGATCACTCCCTCCCTCCACACCGTTATATATAAGTCTTTTATTTTTTCCAACAAATACAAAAAAATCGTTCACGCTGCTGTTGGGGGGGCTGCACTCCTTCGTGGTCGTCAAAGCAAAGTGCTATCTTTCTATTTTGTGTGCTTCTAAATATTGTATAGCCTTATTTTGCCCTTCTCCAACAAGTTTTGTAGTCTTATCGAATTCACAAAGCACTTGCTCTCTTTATTCCACCGCTTCGTCCTCAAGCTATCAGAGCTGAGCCCTAGTCAGAAGACCCCCCCGCTACGCCGGTTACAGCAGAGTAACTTAGTTGTGGTTAGAGTGTCCATCCTGAGACTGGAAGGTTGTGAGTTCAAACCACGGCCGAGTCATACCAAAGACTATAGAAATGGGACCCATTGTCTCCCTGCTTGACACTCAACATCAAGGGTTGTCCAACTCTATATATATATATATATATATATATATATATATATATATATATATATATATGCATGTTGATGACTAAGAATGTAACAATAAACGTTATTATTGATAACCGCGGTAAAACTCCTGAAGGCTAGTAGTACCTTTTTAAATTAAAACTATCGCAAAACCGTGGTTGATAATCGCACTTTGATGAACTCACGGAATGACTGGTGCCAGCTCGCTAGCTTAAAATGCTAACTTGAAACCAAGAGACATTAACGTCTTTCGCCATTAAGAAACAACATATCCCAATCCAAATGTATATTCTGTAAACACATGACTGTCTGAGCAGCATTTGATACGGTGGACCATAATATTTTAATTAGCCGCCTACAGCATCAAGTGGGCATCTGTGGTACTGCTTTGAGTTGGCTGAAGTCATATTAGACTAACAGGACCTTCTCTGTAAATGTTGTTGGTTCTGAATCCTCTGTTTCTCCCTTAACATGTGGGGTCCCACAGGGCTCAGTTTTAGGACCACTGCTCTTTTCTATTTATTTACTTCCCCTGGGCTCAATCCTAAGAAAGCATGATATTTTTTTCATTGTTATGCCGAAATGTATTTTCCGTTAAAGAGAAATCATGCCTCTTCAATGCAGCCACTACTTGCTTGTCTTGAAGATATCAAGATATGGCCCTAAACTTCTTAAATTTCAATGAAAAGAAGACAGAAGTAATAGTGTTCGGACCTAATGGTACCTGTGAGCTCCCCCCTGTTGACTTTGGCCCCTTGGCTTTGCACGTTAAGCCCATAGTCACCAACCTGGGCTTTCGTATTGACAGTGATTTTAAATTGGACCGTCAGATTGGCACAGTGGTGAAAACCAGCTTTTTTAAATTTAAGTCAGATGGCCAATGTTAAAAACCTTCTTTCTAGGCTTTCTTTCAACTCGTTTTTAAATCCTTACTTGGTCTTGCCCCACCATACCTCTCTGAGATGCTCCACCTCTATGCCCCCACCCGGTCCCTCAGGTCAGCTGATCAGCTGATCCTGGAGGTACCCAAATCAAAGCGCACGCTCAGAGGGGACAGAGCCTTCTCTGTTGCGGCTCCCAAACTCTGGAACCATCTCCCTCTCCATGTGAGACAGGCCCCTTCTTTGGCTATTTTGAAGACCCTTCTTAAAACCCATTTTTATTCACTGGCTTTTAACCCAGCATGAGACTTTAAACTGTTTTTAACTTTTAACTTTTTTAACTGTTTTTAACTTTTTAAATGCTTTTTATCTAACAAATTGTTCTTAGGGTAATTTGTATTTGCTTTTCAATGTGTATTAAAGGCCTACTGAAATGCGATTTTCTTATTTAAACGGGGATAGCAGGTCCATTCTATGTGTCATACTTGATCATTTCGCGATATTGCCATATTGTTGCTGAAAGGATTTAGTAGAGAACATCGACAATAAAGTTCGCAACTTTTGGTTGCTGATAAAAAAGCCTTGCCTGTACTGGAAGTAGCAGACAAGTAGCGTGACGTCACAGGTTGTGGAGCTCCTCACATCTGCACATTGTTTACAATCATGGCCACCAGCAGCGAGAGCGATTCAGACCGAGAACGCGACGATTTCCCCATTAATTTGAGCGAGGATGAAAGATTTGTTGATGAGGAAAGTGAGAGTGAAGGACTAGAGGGCAGTGGGAGCGATTCAGATAGGGAAGATGCTGTGAGAGGCGGGTAGGACCTGATATTCAGCTGGGAATGACTAAAACAGTAAATAAACACAAGACATATATATACTCTATTAGCCACAACACAACCAGGCTTATATTTAATATGCCACAAATGAATCCCGCATAACAAACACCTCCCCCCTCCCGTCCATATAACCCGCCAATACAACTCAAACACCTGCACAACACACTCAATCCCACAGCCCAAAGTACCGTTCACCTCCCCAAAGTTCATACAGCCCATATATTTCCCCAAAGTCCCCAAAGTTACGTACGTGACATGCACATAGCACCACGCACGTACGGGCAAGCGATCAAATGTTTGGAAGCCCAGGCTGCATGCGTACTCACGGTACCGCGTCTGCGTATCCAACTCAAAGTCCTCCTGGTAAGAGTCTCTGTTGTCCCAGTTCTCCACAGGCCAATGGTAAAGCTTGACTGTCATCTTCCGGGAATGTAAACAATGAAACACCGGTTGTGTTTGTGTTGCTGCAGTCGGCCGCAATACACCGCTTCCCACCTACAGCTTCCTTCTTTGCTGTCTCCATTGTTCATTGAACAAATTGCAAAATATTCACCAGCACAGATGTCCAGAATACTGTGGAATTTTGCGATGAAAACAGATGACTTAATACCTGTCCCAAAATGTCCTCTACAATTCGTGACGTCACGCGCTGACGTCATCATACCGAGACGTTTTCAGCAGGATATTTCGCGCGAAATTTAAAATTGCACTTTAGTAAGCTAACCCGGCCGTATTGGCATGTGTTGCAATGTTAAGATTTCATCATTGATATATAAACTATCAGACTGCGTGGTCGGTAGTAGTGGGTTTCAGTAGGCCTTTTACTTCTGTTTTAAATGTTATTTTTTAGTCTGTCCTTTGCCTCTATTTCTTTGTGGCGTACAGCCCTTTGTTCTTCAACTGTGGTTGTTTTTAAAGGGCTTTATAAATAAAGTTATGTATGGTATGGTATGAGCAAGTAAAATATTCAAATGTGCACATTGAACCTGCAAGCTGTGATCTCTAAGAACAGAGTGACTGTCCTATACTCAGAGGAATATGGGACTGAGATGTTTTTGTGGTGCCTTCAAACATCGCTGAACAGAGTACGACACTACTCAGTGGCCTAGTGGTTAGAGTGTCCGCCCTGAGATCGGTAGGTTGTGAGTTCAAACCCCGGCCGAGTCATACCAAAGACTATAAAAATGGGACCCATTACCTCCCTGCTTGGCACTCAGCATCAAAGGTTGGAATTGGGGGTTAAATCACCAAAAATGATTCCCGGGCGCGGCACTGCTGCTGCCCACTGCTCCCCTCACCTCCCAGGGGGTGATCAAAGGGGATGGGTCAAATGCAGAGGACACATTTCACCACACCTAGTGTGTGTGTGACAATCATTGGTACTTTAACTTTAACACCACGATATTAACCACATAATTTGGTGAAAAATACAATTAACGTTGGTGGAAAAAAAGACAAAGATTTGTTTATTTAGTACAATGCACAAAGATTTACAGATTGTAAATGAGACAGATTATAACAATTGCATGCCATATTTGCCAAGACATAAAAACACAGAAGGACAACAAAACATGGTCATGTCACAAACACAGACCCAAAAAATAAAAGCAATGAAATTAGTCAAAGTGACGTGTGTCCTGTGTCGTCATCCCGCAGCGTTCCTCCGTTTCCTGGTTTCCAGCTGTGTGTCTCGTCTCCCCGAATTCCCTCTGGTTCCCTGCCTGCCTTCCTGGATCTCGACCACTCGCCTGGACACAGACCTTGACGCCTCGCTCCTGCCCCTGACCTCTTGCTTGCCCACGGACCTCCGAGACACCTTGCGCTCCCTAAACTTCCGCATCTCGCGTAACACGCACCTTCAACAACTCCTGGTAACACACAGTTAAACACAACACATAGTCACACCATACGTATCTTGATTTATTACACACGTCATTGTATTATATTAATAAATATGCCTAGAGCTAAACGACGTCCCTGACTCTGTGCCGTCTCTTTCTCCCATGTTTTTATCGATTTAGAAAAAGCTGCTATGTAAACAGGTGAAAATGTGCGCTATATGTGGTACCGCACTATCGCAAACTTTGAGTGTATTATCTTTTAACGTCTTAATATATATCATTTACATACCAAATAATATATCGCCATATATATCGTTATCGCAAGAGGCTGCAATATATATCGCAATAAAGATTTTAGGCCATATTCCACGGTCGTTGCACGCCTATAACAGTATTTCTGCTTCTTCTCTCCTTTTTAAAAGTGAATTGCAACCACTCATGTTCATCCCTTTCTTTCTGCTGCCTAACAAGATACTCTGATAAAATGACTTTTAATTACCAGACAGTGAACACTGGCCTTCCTCCTTCATTTTCTGCCCCAAGCTAAGTCAGGAGTTTGATTTCTGATAATGCAGATTGCTGACTGGGCTTCATCCCGCTCGCCCCTAAAAGCAGAAGGGCCTGCGCCGAGCCCTGGAGAGCATGTTTGACAAATGGGCCGTATAGATCCTCGGCTTTTCATCAGAGGGCACTGCTTGTGGAGGCACTAATCAGCGCACTGGATAGCTTGCCTTGTCTTGAGGCATGCTATCATTTTATCATTAGATAAACATCAATGGGCCTTTACCCCAAAGGTTGGTAAAGGTGTGTAACAAAATATATGATTTATGTACGGTTAATTAAAAAGTCCCTTTGTCCTCCCTCATATATATGTATGTATATATATATATATCTATATATATATACAGTATATATATATATACTGTATATATATATATATATATATATATATATATATATATATATATATATATATATATATATATATGTGTATTGTATGTGTGTGTGTTTTTGTATATACATATGTGTGTATATATATATATGTCTCTGTGTGTGTATATATGTGTGTATATATTTTTTTATATATGTGTGTATATATATGTATGTATATATGTGTGTACATGTATGTCTGTATATATATATTTGTTTATATATGCGTGTGTGTATATATACATGAGTGTATATCTGTATACTATATATATATATGTATATATATTTATATATATGTATGTGTATAATTATGTGCGTGTATATATGTGTGTATAAATATGTGTGTGTGTGTGTATATATATTTATGTGTGTGGGTATGTTTTTGTGTTTGTATATATATATACATATGTACTGTATGTGTGTGTGTTTTTGTATATATATAAATATATATGTGTGTATATATATATATATGTCTCTGTGTGTGTAATAATGCGTGTGTGTATATATATTTTATATATGTGTGTATATATATATATGTATGTATATAAGTGTGTACATGTATGTCTATATATAAATATTTGTTTATATATGCGTGTGTGTATATATACGTGAGTGTATATCTGTATATATATATATATATATGTATGTGTATAATTATGTGCGTGTATATATGTGTGTATAAAAATGTGTGTGTGTGTGT
This sequence comes from Nerophis lumbriciformis, assembly GCF_033978685.3. NCBI lineage: Eukaryota > Metazoa > Chordata > Actinopteri > Syngnathiformes > Syngnathidae > Nerophis > Nerophis lumbriciformis. The sequence continues at coordinate 45,865,391 of NC_084562.2, forward strand.
GTGTATATATTTATGTGTGTGGGTATGTTTTTGTGTTTGTATATGTATATATATATATATATATATACATACATATACATACATGCGTGCAGTGATGGGCAAGCTACTTGGAAAATGTAGTAAGCTAAGCTACAAGTTACTTTTTATTAAATGTAGCTAAGCTACAGGGTGAGCTATTCCCGGAGAATTGTAGCAAGCTACACTACAAGCTACATGACAATAGTAGCTTGCTACATTAAAGCTACGTAATAGTAATGGACCCAATAAGGGTCCATTACTATTAACTATCTGTCATTTAGCTGGAGACACCCTACAACTACCTCGAGGGGTCCCTGCACCCCACTGTATGCATTTATTTAGTTTGCCTTTTCTTTGGCCCACTCTATAATGTTATTCATTTTCTCTACCTACAGTAAGAAACAGCATCTATCTATATCTTGACAAAAAACAAACAATGTTGTCAGCTTGAAGCGTCCCTCTGTCTCCGACTCCCCCGTCGTCATGTGTTATGAGTGCGTGTCTGTTATGAATTTGCTTACTAGTTTCGATGACCCAACTTATCTTGCCCCTCATTGGCCAGTCCGTAATGTTTCACCCTAACCTTAGCCAATTGTGACTCATCATACGAACACCAACCAATCATCATGGGTTTTCTCCGTATGTATGGATGTTCTCAATAATCCAGGTCATTGTATTTTCTTTTTTTGGGGGGGGCCTGGATTTGCAGTCCATTTTCTCTCTTTGTAGCTTGTAGCTTTGACATAAGCTACCTCGCTACATGGGTCTAAAAGTAGCTAAGCTACAGGAAAAGCTACTTGTTAAAAAAGTAGCTAAGCTGTCGAAAAATAACGACAAAAAACGACAACAATGGAACAAAGATATAAAAAAAATTCTAATAAAATATATAAACGGCAGACATTTTATCCATGAAAATATGGATAAGCTACTGATGGTGTGTTTGATGAAGAAACAGCTCGAAGGTGATACTGTAGAAGTCCACTCTCCAAGGTAAATGTTGTGCATTATTATTACACTACTTCATCAAACTACTCTACTGTAGTTGTTGGTAGTACTAGTACATTATATTGAAGTGAAGTGAATTACATTTATATAGCGCTTTTTCTCAAGTGACTCAAAGCGCTTTACATAGTGAAACCCAATATCTAAGTTACATTTTTAAACCAGTGTGGGTGGCACTGGGAGCAGGTGGGTAAAGTGTCTTGCCCAAGGACACAACGGCAGTGACTAGGATGGCGGAAGCGGGGATCGAACCTGCAACCCTCAAGTTGATGGCACGGCCGCTCTACCAACCGAGCTATACCGCCATGTATTTCCAATACAATATCTATTTTCTAAACGTTTGTTTTTCTTTTTAAAAGGCGTGTTTCTGTTTTTTTTAGGGGGGTGGGAGTACTAATGAAATTAATTTAAATTAATTTCAATGGGAGAGGTTGAGTTGAGATACAAGTGTTTTGAGTTAAGAGCTCCGCCGCAAAACCAATTGAGCTCACATGTTGAGGCACTATTGTACACTATTTGTAAGAATGTAATGAAGACACATTTATCCTTTTTTAGACATTTAGCTCATGTCAGGGTTAGGTGCCTTGCTCAAGAGGACCTTGGCAAACTTGCATCACGTAAATAACCATGCCATGTCAAACAGGGGAGAAGCAGCTTTAGCTTGTGTAGTTATTCACTGTTTGTTGCCAGATCATAAAAATAGTTTCAAACATTTCACATTAATCACTTTAAAAAGACTCCACCCAGGGGAACTGCACGTTTTTTTCATTTTGCCTATCGTTCACAAACACCTATGTCTAATAGTAGTCAACATTGTAGCCTTCAAAGCCCTCTAAAACAACTTCAAAACCCTCCATCAACAATTTGTATACACACTGCAAGTATACTGTATATACAGTATATAACGTAGTAACAGACATGTTCATAACAATATGTAATATGTACAATAGTTATCTTATTTTGGTCATTTTATGCATTCCGGAACTTCTTTCTTTGGCCTAGTGGTTAGAGTGTCCGCCCTGAGATCGGTAGGTTGTGAGTTCAAACCCCGACCGAGTCATACCAAAGACTATAAAAATGGGACCAATTACCTCCCTGCTTGGCACTCAGCATCAAGGGTAGGAATTGGGGGTTAAATCACCAAAAAATGTTCCCGGGCGCGGCACCGCTGCTGTCCACTGCTCCCCTCACCTCACAGGGGGTGATCAAGGGGATGGGTCGAATGCAGAGGACAAATTTCACCACACCTAGTGTGTGTGTGACAATCATTGGTACTTTAACTTTAACTTTAGCGCATTTAATTTCCGTTTCCATAGCAACACACTTCCGATTTCCAGCAACAAATGTGTGTTCCTACTTGCGGAAACAAACGCGTGTGTGTGTTCTAATCATGGCAGACTTGGAAATAGACAACGGAGACGACTATTTTTGGACAAATGAGAATTCACAACCTTATCTTTTTGAAGCTGAATATACGGAGGATGACCTGTTGCTTATAGAAACGAGCACAAAGAGAGGGTGAAACCTTGGAGCAGACGGAAGCCAAGAGAGCGAGGTCAGTGTGACATTTTGACACTGTAAATGTGGAACTTTGAGCCAAGCTATGCTGACATAAATCATGTGCTTACCCAAAATCAACTTGAAGAAAACTTCCCTGGCCAGCTGGACCAAATGGACAACTGTCCATTGAGTAAGTCACTATAGTATTGATGATGATGCATGCAACACATTGTGCTTGTTTTTACAACAACATAGACTGTCTGGCTAGCTATGTACAAACAAAACATGATGTATGGGCTAATACAAACCCTTTTTCCATATGAGTTGGGAAATTGTGTTCGATGTAAATATGAACGGAATACAATGATTTGCAAATCCTTTTCAACCCATATTCAATTGAATGCACTACAAAGACAACATATTTGATGTTCAAATTCATAAACTTAATTTTTTTTTTGCAAATAATAATTAACTTAGAATTTCATGGCTGCAACACGTGCCAAAGTAGTTGGGAAAGGGCATGTTTACCACTGTGTTATATCACCTTTTCTTTTAACAACACTCAATAAATGATTGGGAACTGAGGAAACTAATTGTTGAAGCTTTGAAAGTAGAATTATTTCCCATTCTTGTTTTATGTAGAGCTTCAGTCGTTCAACAGTCCGGGGTCTCCGCTGTCGTATTTTACGCTTCATAATGCGCCACACATTTTCGATGGGAGACAGGTCTGGACTGCAGGCGGGCCAGGAAAGTACCCGCACTCTTTTTTTACGAAGCCACGCTGTTGTAACACATGCTGAATGTGGCTTGGCATTGTCTTGCTGAAATAGGCAGGGGCGTCCATGAAAAAGACGGCGCTTAGATGGCAGCATATGTTGTTCCAAAACCTGTATGTACCTTTCAGCATTAATGGTGCCTTCACAGATGTGTAAGTTACCCATGCCTTGGGCACTAATGCACCCCCATACCATCACAGATGCTGGCTTTTGAACTTTGCGTCGATAGCAGTCTGGATGGTTTGCTTCCCCTTTGGTCCGGATGACACGATGTCGAATATTTCCAAAAACAATTTGAAATGTGGACTCGTCAGACCACAGAACACTTTTCCACTTTGCATGAATCCATCTTAGATGATCTCGGGCCCAGAGAAGCCGGCGGCGTTTCTGGATGTTGTTGATAAATGGCTTTCGCTTTACATAGTAGAGCTTTAACTTGCACTTACAGATGTAGCGACCAACTGTATTTAGTGACAGTGGTTTTCTGAAGTGTTCCTGAGCCCATGTGGTGATATCCTTTAGAGATTGATGGCGGTCTTTGATACAGTGCCGTTTGAGGGATCGAAGGTCACGGTTATTCAATGTTGGTTTTCGGCCATGCCGCTTACGTGGAGTGATTTCTCCAGATTCTCGGAACCTTTTGATGATATTATGGACCGTAGATGTTGAAATCCCTAAATTTCTTGCAATTGCACTTTGAGAAACGTTGTTCTTAAACTGTTTGACTATTTGCTCACGCAGTTGTGGACAAAGGGGTGTACCTCGCCCCATTCTTTCTTGTGAAAGACTGAGCATTTTTTGGGAAGCTGTTTTTATACCCAATCATGGCACCCACTTGTTCCCAATTAGCCTGCACACCTGTGGGATGTTCCAAATAAGTGTTTGATGAGCATTCCTCAACTTTATCAGTATTTATTGCCACATTTCCCAACTTCTTTGTCACGTGTTGCTGGCATCAAATTCTAAAGTTAATGATTATTTGCAAAAAAAAATGTTTATCAGTTTGAACATCAACTATGTTGTCTTTGTAGCATATTCAATTGACTATGGGTTGAAAAGGATTTGCAAATCATTGTATTCCATTTGTATTTACATCTAACACAATTTCCCCAACTCATATGGAAACAGGGTTTGTACATTGTTTATATACATGTTTTTCAGCCAGTACGGATTAGTGTCTTTTCGCATTGTGTTGTGCATTACAAACTGAAAAGCCATGCAGCTGCTGACGCAAAAGCAAGCCAATGCCGTAGCAAGACGATGTGTTACTACGCTAGATAAACAGTTCCTCAGTGTTCGCTCCTACAATAACAATGTCGCTACAGCCTGGTTATTATGCAGGTTACGGAACGTAAATGAAGTATTGTTGGCGGTTTTAGGTTGCATTTTTAAAGTGATTTCGAGGCGGAATGGATTGCTTCCATTAGCTGCATTACCAGCCACCAAGAACGAGACAATTTTTCCAAATTAGAATGCAAAAACATGCAAACTTTTTGACTCGTGGGGCCGCATTGGGTTAAAAAAATGTATATATGTATATATTCCGAGCGCGATGATGTCATGTTATCGATGAGAAAATACATTTTCAGACAATATGATTTGCCTGAGCAGCTAGGAGACACCGAGGGTAACAACTGATATAATATGGTTTAGAAAGGACATATTTAAAAATAATAATAATTTAAAAAGAAAAATGTTTTTAATTTTTTAATTTAAAATTTTTTAAACTTTGGACTTCCCGCAGGCCGGATTTTGGAGGCATGTGGGCCGAATCCGGCCCGCGGCCCGTAGTTCGGGGACCCCTGATGTACACAATCAATATCAAATGTATGATCAATTTGATCAAAATATATTGACTTCCAAGTTCCCCCTGTAAGAAGATAAAGCACATGTTTACGGACAGTATTGTCCATCCATCCATCCATGCATCCATATTCTACCGCTTGTCCGAAATACTAATTTTTTTAGGTTGTTTCTTAGTAATCCGTGTTTATTGTAAGGTTAAAGTGATATTGTATTATTTTTTTTCATATCGAGGAAGCCAGTTGACGTCAGAGTTTGTATCTTTTATTTTGAAAATAAGGGACCGGATGTTGTCAATGTGCTACTGCTGACACAGTTATGGTTTCCTTCCCTTCACATCCATGAGCTAACAACACTGATAACACACGATAATACTTTTTTTACATGGTTTCTTTCACTTTTTATGAATTCGTGGCGTGATTCGGACTCCCGCACAGTTGCTGTCACTGTCCTTTTAAGCCTTTAACTGACTAAGTCCACGTGTATGGACTGAACAGAATGCTAGCATGTGTTAGCACACCACGGCAGGAAGTGATCTGTTTAGCTCCGGCAGGTGTTGTGATGAAGTCTATTTTATCGTCTTCATACTAATGATCTTATTTACTAACATCTTTGTAATGGATACTGAGGGAATAGTCATTCGAATAAAAACTCCTTTAGGGGACATGGATTCTTCCGTCGACTGCCCATCGCTCCTAAACTTCAGTGACTTACTGGTAAGTCACCAATGCTAACATAGCATCACAATGTCTCCTGAATGGTAACTTGCTGTCTTTTTACACAACCTTTTGGTTTCATTGAGGATTATTCATATTCATCCTTTTATAGGTAGCTATCAGGGATGTTATGCCAGAAGCCACCGTCACTGCTTTTGAATGTAAGTTGAAAACTTTCCCAAACTTAGGTCACTTTTTTTTGTGTTGCTTGTATTGACCATCATTAAAATACAGTAGCATAGTAGGCCCAAGTATTCATTAAAGCAAGGCAGAAGCTGTATTTAGCAAGTATATTTAATATTATAGGTTGACTGGCAGGACAGCACGGTGGTGGAGGGGTTAGTGCGTCTGCCTCACAATACGAAGGTCCTGGGTTCGATCTTGCGCTTGGGATGTTTCTGTGTGGAGTTTGCACGTTCTCCCCGTGACTGCGTGGGTTCTCTCCGGGTACTCCGGCTTCCTCCCACCTCCAAAGACATGCACCTGGGGATAGGTTGATTGGCAACACTAAATTGGCCCTAGTGTGTGAATGTGAGTGTGAATGTCTATCTGTGATGAGGTGGCGACTTGTCCAGGGTGTACCCCGCCTTCCGCCCGAATGCAGCTGAGATAGGCTCCAGCACCCCTGCGACCCCGAATGGGACACGCGGTAGAAAATGGATAGATGGATGGGTTCATTGGCAACACTAAATTGGCCCTAGTGTGTGAATGTGAGTGTGAATGTTGTCTGTCTATCTGTGTTGGCCCTGTGATGAGGTGGCGACTTGTCCAGGGTGTCCACACCGCCTTCCGCCCGAATGCAGCTGAGATAGGCTCCAGCACCCCCTGCTACCCCGAACGGGACAAGCGGTAGAAAATGGATGGGTTGATTGGCAACAGTAAATTGGCCCTAGTGTGTGAATGTGAGTGTGAATGTTGTCTGTCTATCTGTGTTGGCCCTGTGATGAGGTGGCGACTTGTCCAGGGTGTACACCGCCTTCCGCCCGAATGCAGCTGAGATAGGCTCCAGCACCCCTGCCACCCCGAACGGGACAAGCGGTAGAAAATGGATGGGTTGATTGGCAACACTAAATTGGCCCTAGTGTGTGAATGTGAGTGTGAATGTTGTCTGTCTATCTGTGTTGGCCCTGTGATGAGGTGGCGACTTTTCCAGGGTGTACACCGCCTTCCGCCCGAATGCAGCTGAGATAGGCTCCAGCACCCCCTGCCAACCCGAACGGGACAAGCGGTAGAAAATGGATGGGTTGATTGGCAACACTAAATTGGCCCTAGTGTGTGAATGTGAGTGTGAATGTTGTCTGTCTATCTGTGTTGGCCCTGTGATGAGGTGGCGACTTGTCCAGGGTGTACCCGCCTTCCGCCCGAATGCAGCTGAGATAGGCTCCAGCACCCCTGCGACCCCGAACCGGACAAGCGGTAGAAAATGGATGGGTTCATTGGCAACACTAAATTGGCCCTAGTGTGTGAATGTGAGTGTGAATGTTGTCTGTCTATCTGTGTTGGCCCTGTGATGAGGTGGCGACTTGTCCAGGGTGTACCCCGCCTTCCGCCCGAATGCAGCTGAGATAGGCTGCAGCACCCCCCGCCACCCCAAAAGGGACAAGCGGTAGAAAATGGATGGATGGATATTTAATATTGTATTGCCACTGTAATATTACACACAGTTTGAACACAGTGTTTGAATATAAGAAAATAAAACACCGTTCTTAAATAATGAATACAATCTTTGGAGTACCACTAGATGGAGCCCGCCCGCATACCACTCGTGGTACACTTATGACAGTTTTAGAATCACTGCTATAGAGCACAGGTGTCAAACTCATGACCTGAGGGATGGATCTGGCTAACCTCTTATTTTATGTCAGGGGTGTCAAACTCAAATACAGAGTGGGCCAAAATTTAAAACTGAACAAAGCCGCGGGCCAAGGTTGAACAAATTAACTTTTTAATAGGGACCCAAAGGTTTTGCATTAAATATTGAACAAGCAAGGCTTATATAACTTTATAGTGACATGCAAAATCGAGTTTCAAATAATAATAATGATAATTAAAAAATATCAATGGCATATCAAATACAATTTAAATAAAAATGTAATGCCTCTTTTCTATTTGCAGCCTTCTGAGGTAAAAATCAACATTAACTTTTTCCACAGGCTAATACATTTGAAAATACCGGTAAAATAATGAATAAACTAACCATTCAGGACTTTAAACTGCTCAGTTTGCAACACACTGATCCAATCTGATGTGCCCAAGCTGTCATCTTTTCTTGGATGCTAGTTCATTAATGTCGGGGCTCAGGCTTTGAGCTGAGGCAACCTTCATTATCGAACAAAGTTGTTCATCAGTCATTATATCTCGTATTCCACAGTTCTGGAGGCGTGCCTTACAGGCACTGCTTTTAACGTTCTCTACGAGCTGACGTCACGTCCGCTTTTCATCCCTTCTAACAACGTGCCGGTCTAGTCACAAGATACTGTATGTGCAGCTTCCGTACGCTCACTCACGTGAATGCAAAGCATACTTCATCAACAGCGATACAGGTTACACTGAGAGTGGCCGTATAAAAACCTTTAACGTTGTTAGAAATATACGCCACACTGTGAATCCACACCAAACAAGAATGACAAACACATTTCAGGAGAACATCCGCACAGTAACACAACATAAACACAACAGAACAAATACCCAGAATCCTTTGCAGCACTAACTCTTCCGGGACGCTACAATATACACCCCCGCTACCTCCAAAACCCGCCGCCGCCCCTCCCACACACCTTGTAGCGTCAGTCGATGCTGGGCCACAACATAAGGTACACCTGCAGACTGCAGCACAGATTTCATATTTCATTCATTCACAACTCCTCCAACACGAACATTATTCTTTTTGCACTTTTGGCTTCTTATTAAATAACTTTTTCAAATACATTCAATCTTGCACGTGGAAACTTTAAGTGTGGGCTTTAGTTGATACAACACTTCCGTCAGGGGGTGCATTCTACGCCGAGGGTGCATTATACGGCACAACACCTGGAACTTGACGCTACAAGGTGTGTGGGGGGGGGGGGGGGGGGGGTTGGAGGTAGCGGGGGTGTATATTGTAGCGTCCCGGAAAAGTTAGTGCTGCAAAGGATTCTGGGTATTTGTTCTGTTGTGTTTATGTTGTGTTAATGTGCGGATGTTCTCCCGAAATGTGTTTGTCATTCTTGTTTGGTGTGGATTCACAGTGTGGCGTATATTTCTAACAATATTAAAGGTTTTTATACTGGCACCCTCAGTGTAACCTGTATCGCTGAAGATCAAGTATGCGTTGCATTCACTTTTGTGTGCGTGCCACAGCCGCACATATTATGTAATTGGGCCAGCAATCATTGCACTGGACGAAAAGGGGACGTTACAATTATCGGGAGGGGTACTGAAATTTGGGAATCTCCCGGGAGGTTTGGCAAGTATGAGAATTAGCGGTATACCGCGGCACCGCCGCTGTATATAATCGGCGGGCCAGCTCTAGTGTTAATTTGATATCGCCTCACGGGCCAAGTGAAATTACACGGCAGGCCAAATTTGGCCCGCGGGCCAGAGTTTGACACCCATGTTTTATGTGGTCCGCGAAAGCCTGGAAATGATATGAATCAATAAATTACTTTTTTTTTCTTCTTACTAAATGTAGTCCTCCTTTCTGTTTCGACAGAAAAAAATACAGGTTCTACATGCAATTTTATAACTTTTCGTTAAATATTATCTAATAATATAATTGAAATTCAACGATTTGGTGCATTTGCAAACAGCTAAAATGATGTACAAAGCAAACTGTAACCTGCTACCCAGGAATGTACAGCCATTCTTCTCAACAAAAGAGGAGCAATATAACCTTAGAGGAAAATCTAATTTAAAACATTTGTATGCTCGTACAACACTTACAACCTTTAGCATATCCGCATGGGTAATTGATTTTGGCATGGATTAACCAAAGAAATCAAACAAAGCACCAATATGATTCAGTTTAAGAGACTGTTCAAACTATAAGTGTTCACAAAGTACACAGAACAAAAATTATGATGAACATCTTGAATCCTTTTTTAATTTATTTTATTTTATTTTTTTAATATATATCTATTTTTTAAGATCAAGATTATTTATGTATTTAATATTTGTTTACTTACTTTGGTATATTATTTATTTATTCACTGTTCTGTTACAGATAACAAGGACATTGGATGAATTGCTATGATATGAAAAGGGGTAGGATTAAATAAGCTCAGCTTCTTCCTACTCCTTTTCGGACTTGCTGTAGTGAAACAACTGGAATTGTGTGATGCATTACATCGTATCGTATGCATGTTTGAAATAAACTGAAACTGAACTGAACTGAATAATGTAACAAATATTATGTTATCATGCATTAAAATAAAAATAATTACTTAAATATCTGCTTGACTTATGTATGAATCTGTAATAATAATAATTTTGTTTTATATTTGTATGAATGTAGTTTGGAAAGTAGTTACAGTAATAATAATGAATTATTAGTTTTGTGTTTTATAAGAATGAAACAAATATTATATTATCATACATTACAAACTTTTTTTTGTTAAGATAAAAATATCTCATTAATTTATAATTTCAAAAGGACGTTATCCATTAAATCGTACGTTGAAAAAATGATATTACGGTAAAAACAGATATTACGGTAAAAAAATGACTGCTCAGTAGTAAGAATTTAACCGTTTAAGAAAAACCATGGTACCGTTTTTCCATTTACACTAATACTTCGCAAAATCAACAACAACCATCGATTTTACGATCAAAAAATGACCGCTCAGTCGCCAGAATTTTACCGTAAAAAAGCAGTGGTACTGTTTTTCCAATTATGGTAATACACCGTAAAAACTAAAACATCCATAGATATAACGAAAACACTGGCCGCGCTGTTGCCAGAATTTTACCGTTTTACAGTTACAGTAATATGCTGTAAAAAGACACTGCACATTTCTATATTAAATCACTGGCGACAGAGCTGCCAGTCTACAGATGTTTTTTGCATAAAAAAATATATAATATATAATGATCAAATGCAAAGGCAGTTGTATAATAATATCAGGAGGTGAATCCTTACTGTATACATTTATATTAATTTATTACTCACTGTTGCAAGCAGCCCTTTGAGGGCCGATGTGGCCCTCAATGAAAACGAGTTTGACACCCCTGCAATAGAGCATATACTTTGTTTCCATGTTTTCCATCAATATCAAGTGCATAAACTTGTTTTCCTTATGCTAGGATTTAAGATGAATAACTTTCCATGTCATAAAATGATATTTATTTTACCACTTGTCTCTAGATGAAGATGAAGTTGGTGACAGAATCACTGTAAGAAGTGATGAGGAGCTAAAAGCCATGTTGTCATATGTAAGTACACATTATTACATTTCTTTATTCATCATGATGGCGTTACCTACAGTTTAGCGTTTTTTATGTATAATGTTGACTTTCAGCAATAATTTAAGTGTTTTTTCAAATTAAGGCACTTGGGGTGTGATAATATACACTTTGCTCACGCGACGAGACGACGCATGATATAAGGTTCATGAGGATGGGACAAGATGCTATTTTCCATATTACTTTGAAGAAAACTGCAGTCATATGCGACTGGACACAGGGACGGCTCCAGGATTTTTTCTCTCCCGGGGTTAAGGGAGAGAATTTTAAGTTTTCAATAAATTCAGTTATGATACACCGCACAAGCATGTTCCATATAAAAGTAGTTGAATTTGACCAAAGAATATTCAACAAAAAAGTTAAGCCAACAAGCAACGATGGCAAAAATGTTTCACCTGCAAAGGTGACATATACAGCAATAGAAAGCGCTCATGCGCCTGCTAATAACCAGACAATACATCCAAAATGCAATATTTCTTTATCCATATTCATAATTATTGAAAACACAACTATGCAAGCTGGAGAACAATCGTCCGTATACGATGGGGTAGAAAATGGGGGGAGGGGAAAGGAGAAAGACAAAGAGAACTGGGTTCGGAACCCAGACAAAGCTAAGTCATAAATAACGTATTTTTTTTTCGTTCTCTTTTCCTTTCCTGCAACAACTGTGATGTGTTACAACATTTGTATTATAGGTTACTGGTAGTTTAATCAATATTTACTGCTAACAATGCCAATTTGTATCAACTGTTATTATATACAGTGTAAAATATATCTATATTTAACCATAGTGTAAAATACACAGTAGAGGCCAAAAGTTTGGACACACCTTCTCATTCAATGCATTTTCTTTATTTGCATGACTATTTACCGGTACATTGTAGATTGTCACTGAAGGTATCAAAACTATGAATTAACACATGTGGAGGTATGTACTTAACAAAAAAAGGTGAAATAACTGAAAACATGTTTTATATTGTAGTTTCTTCAAAATAGCCACCCTTTGCTCTGATTACTGCTTCGCACACTCTTGGCATTGTCTCGATGAGCCTCAAGAGGTAGTCACCTAAAATGGTTTTCACTTCACAGGTGTGCTTGAAGCTCATCGAGAGAATGCCAAGAGCGTGCAAAGCAAACTTGCTAATTTTCCTGTTCATAGCTGTAACGTGGTTCTAGTTAGACTTCTGTTATCAAGTAAAAAGCACATCTTTTTCTGTTTCGCTACTATACATTCTAGCGAGCTTAGCATTGCTTCTCGTTTCCTTCTGCTCTCCTTCTTGTGTAGTGCATGTCACATGTTCAGCTATTCCTTAAGTGATAATGAAATAAAAACTAAAAACCAAGTCAATTATTGTAACTTCTACTGAGACATTTTAAGGACGACAAAGGGGTCATCCATCAACAATCACTTTATTGAGAAGAACTGAAAACTGTCTGCCGTAACCCCGCCAAAACGTCAGCAAAAACTATTTTCCAGCAAACCTGGTCACACTTTCCGCCGTAAACACGCCAAAACAAACTGTCATCTCAACAGCAGCTGTTTTTTTTTAATATGGCGCTTTCACTTGCGTCAACACATAAACACTTGGTTCAGCCACTGACACGTTCACAGCCATACAAACAGTCTCCAACGCCGCACATAAACTATAACTGCCAGGTTGTTACACTATGCTACTGTTCACACGCAGCCAATCAATGTTTTTAACAGCAGTTTATGCATGTGTGCAGCTGATTTGCAGCTTAGCTTGTAGCTAACGGTGCTGATAACCCTTGTTATGGGGAAGCTGCACCGCCCAAACAAGTTTGTGCTCATTCTACTTACATTTAGGAATGGTAATTCATTGATGTAAGTTATAAAATGTTCTTAAATTACAGAAATGCTAATAAAAAACGGTGTAATACTTTTTTTTGGTAACGTTCCGTAATAAATAAATGACAGTATGGGAAACGATCCATCCATCCATCCATTTTCTACCACTTATTGCCTTCGGGGTCGCGGGGGGCGCTGGAGCCTATCTCAGCTACAATCGGGCGGAAGGCGGTGTACACCCTGGACAAGTCGCCACCTCATCGCAGGGCCAACACAGATAGACAGACAACATTCACACTCACATTCACACACTAGGGCCAATTTAGTGTTGCCAATCAACCTATCCCCAGGTACATGTCTTTGGAGGTGGGAGGAAGCCGGAGTACCCGGAGGGAACCCACGCAGTCACGGGTAGAACAAGTATGGGAAACCCCTCCTTAAAAAAGCAGATGCCATTTAAACAAACAATAAAATGCTACCAACCCCATGTGAGAGCTGTAGAAAGCCAAATGATCTATTTGACCGGTCAGCATCTACTAGTTACAGTTAGATACAGTGGAACCTCGATTTACAAACTAAATTGCTTCTTGAACATTGTTCTTAAATTGACAATTTTGTATAGTAAAACAAATTTCTCCATACGAAACAATTTATGCAAATATGAATAATGGGTTCAAGCCTCAACAGAAGTCCATATTTTAGTTAAGGTATGTACACTTTAAACCAAGAGTGTCAAACGTACGGCCAGCGGGCCAGGTAAAACCCGTTCCCAGGCCTGATCCAAGATGACTTTGCTTACTATAAAAATAAGCTGACATTTTTTAATGAAAGAAATTGCTGTTCTAAATGTGTCCACTGAATATTGCAATAGCAATTCATTGTGTGGGTTCCCTGGGGGTACTCCGGCTTCCTCCCAACTCCAATAACATGCACCTGAAGATAGGTTGATAGGTAACACTAAATTGGCCCTAGTGTGTGAATGTGAGTGTGAATGTTGTTTGTCTATCTGTGTTGTCCCTGTGATGAGGTGGCGACTTGTCCAGGGTGTACCCCGCCTACCGCCAGAATGCAGCTGAGATAGGCTCTAGCACCCCCCGTGACCCCGAAAGTGACAAGCGGTAGAAAATGGATGGATGGCTGGATGTATCTCCTACAGCAAGAGCACACATGACTTCATACTTACGCTGCTTATTAGTGATACTACACAAAATATGGATTGTTACTTTCATGCCTTGATTTTCAAATATGTTGTTGGTGTAATCTCTGACATTTCTACCCAATTAAATGTGTTTGATAATCAGTACATTTCGTGTTATATTTAAGGCTGGGGACACATTTTCTGGTCGCACGTAAATATGCTGAAATAATATGAATCCCCTTCTACCTTCATGTGTGATTAATGAAATGAAAAATGAAAATTTACAAGTTTTGTTGTAGACGATGCTACATATGTACATAATGAACCCCATGATGTTAGTTTATCAGTTAAGGAAAATTAGTAAATTAAATTAATAACATCCTGTAATTTGATTTTGATATTATTTTTCATTTAATCTTGTGAGTGATTAAACATTAACACCAATGAAAGCATTTTAAAACTTTTTATTTTGCTGATGAACATTATCACATTGGACCCCGACTTAAACAAGTTGAAAAACTTATTCGGGTGTTATAATTTTTTAGTGGTCAATTGTACGGAATATGTACATCACTGTGCAACCTACTAATAAAAGTCTCAATAAATCAATCAAAAACATTGTTTATTCAGAAAGTATGAATAATGACAAATGAAGATAGAATACTAGTAACTGCAACATGATTTGGACATTTTCAGAATGCGCTTGGTCTATTTTTAAACAAAGAAAACAATCTGAAGTTGTCTTTATTTTTAAGTTATCACGCCATGATTTGTACCAGTCCGGCCCATGTGGGAATAGATTTTCCTCCATGCGGCCTCTGAGTTAAAATTAGTGCGAAACCCCTGCTTTAAACACAATATTAGGTTATACACAGTACTGCATATTAAACAAACATAACAAGGGGGTGATGGAACAGCTTTCTATTTGATAACAAGCAAGAACAACAACAAGATGATGTCCTTTAAACGCTGCTCTGTTTACACACGCTGACACACATAAGTCCAGTTGATGCCCCCACAAACGATCAGAAATCACAAACATCCTTAACTTTAACAACCATATTGCTACAATAATAAACATTTAAAAAACGGAAAATCTACTCACATTAACTTCAGCAAAGAAGGGGCTGAAGAGAAAACAGCAGACAGAGGGGGAGAACTGAGGAGGTGCAGGGAAGGGGCCGTGTGAGTTCTCTTGAAAGATGCGCTGCTGAACCAGGGATTGTCTTCTCCATTCTTTCATAATAATGTACTCTTTGCAAATAGTTTGTCTTTTGTTTCCACAGTGATTCCCTCCTTCTTTCCACGTCGGTCTGTTGTCTTTTAGTTTTAGTTAGCAAAATGAACAAAACGTGTCAAAAGGCGAAAAAAGAAAGTGAAACACAAAATGAATAAATGCATTAAGCGTTGGTACACAGAGACATGGTTCACACACGGAGGCATATTTTAATCGATAGAAAAGTTTGTAAATAGGTGAGTTTGTAAATCGAGGTTCCACTTTACTAGCATTCAAGCAGCCTTCTTTGTTGTTGAAAAAGCCAAACAATTAAAGGAGCTGAAGTGACCGCATAGAAAATCGATCATATTAAGAGACCGTGCAAGTGCAACACATTATGGCTGTAATGCGATTAATATGTGCATATAAACATTCTAACTGAGTATTTACTTGAATTTCATCATCCAGTATTTTCTTTTGTATGTCTCATCATGATTCTGTATTATATACAACACCACAAAAACAACACACACTGCACGAACAATTGAGTTGGGTGTTATGCCACAGTATTTAGTGTTCACGACACGGACAGTCAGTGTAATGATGTGTGATGGGTACTGCTACATGGCCACACTGACAGATAAATGGCTGTCGATTTTCATTATTTATTATTCAGTACTTAAAGTTTTGCCTCATTAAGAAGGAGGCCCCCCGGGTTGCAGAATTGCTGAAAATCTATGTTCATCTGTAGATGTCTTTTACCCCCCATCAACTCAGAATGCTGTGGGAGCTGCAGACAAAATGTCTTGTTTTTTGGTCCATGTCTGTCATGCCGATGTCTTCTGGTGGCTTGTTTATCCTGCATTATAGAAGTATCTATTGTGCAACTCACTATATATTAAAAAAGAGAGTGATTTTTAAGATGTAATATTTACTACTACTATAAATTTGGCAAATCAATTAACATCATCACATTGCAATAGTGTCTAACCTGTACAAACATAACATAATATGTTCACAGTAGTTCTTTCTAGTCAATACTAGAGATTATTACATTTAGTGGGTCATGCTTCTCTCTCACATTCAGTCAGCAATGTCTTTCAGGCCTTTTTAATCGCACACACGCGGAATGAAATGCAATCATAATATTCAATTCAATAAATCTGGTTGACACATTCTTTTATTCCATCGCTGTTCCCACTGCAACGCTATTAAGAATGATCCCAAGCGTCACCTTAGCCGATCCAACATAAAAATTTACCTTGAATTGATGTCATTTGTACAATTAAAACAGCAGCTCTGTAATAGTTTTCTTGTTCCGCCGGGACAGCTGTGTGAGCAAAAAGTTGCTGATCGCTCATAACACACTTGGAAATACTTTGCTGGCTGCAATCTAATTTATACTCGCTGAATTCCTTACATGTTAAATGCAAGTGTAAAGTTCAGTAATCATGTACATTTTAGATATGGGGATAAAGGGATTTTTCCCTGATGTCTTCAACAGGGGGTCTTTGACTTCTTGAAGGTCCGCAGAAGTGCATTAGACTTTATTTTAAAAAAACATTTCTGTATTCCCCAGACAATTTTTACACAAATTTAAATGTAGTTGAGAAATAGCAGTGCCCTGGACCATACTAAATGTACCTCATGAAACAAAAATACAGGTATATTATTGTATCCATGTTAGCATCTAAGTTAGCTAACGATTAGTGCTCTAGTTACCTGCTAACTATTAGTGCACCAGTAGCCAGCTATCATTAGCGGCGCAAGCTACTAGCTAGCAATTAGCGCTGTAATTGTCAATCAATCAATCAATCAATCAATCAATCAAAGTTTATTTATATAGCCCTTAATCACAAGTGTCTCAAAGGGCTGCACAAGCCACAACGACATCCTCGGCTCACATTAGGGCAAGAAAAAACTCAACCCAGTGGGATAGGACCAGTTAAATTTAAAACAAAACGTCGCTCCATCAGTTTGGTGGTCCATGGCTTTGAAAATGTTGAAGACCCCTGTTTTAAAGGGGACTTACGATGATTTGAATGTACATTTAAGACACTTCCTAGATAATGTTTTAGTTGTAATGTTTGGTGTAAATGTTGCTCCTCAAATCACTTTTATAACCCAGTTGTTTGGTCTATCTGCAAGATGTTATTTTGTGGGGGCGTTTCCAGATTGCAAATGTATCATAATTTATCTTTTGAAAATGCACAGTTTAAAATATATATCTTTTTATGGCAGACAAGGTCGAAAATAAGCTTCATAAAGATTAGATTCACCCGGTCAAAACTAGGGCTGCAACTAACGATTAATTTGATAATCGATTAATCTGTCGATTATTACTTCGATTAATCGATTAATAATCGGATAAAAGAGACAAACTACATTTCTATCCTTTCCAGTATTTTATTGGAAAAAAAACCCCAGCATACTGGCACCATACTTATTTTGATTATTGTTTCTCAGCTGTTTGTACATGTTGCAGTTTATAAATAAAGGTTTATAAAAAAAAAGAAAAAAAAAGAAAAATAAATAAATAAATAATTGCCTATGCGCATGCGCATAGAGTAGATCCAACGAATCGATAACTAAATTATTCGCCAACTATTTCTATAATCGATTTTAATCAATTTAATCGATTAGTTGTTGCAGCCCTAGTCAAAACATTAGATACACCTTCACACTCCCCCAATTAATTCAGAAAGTGCATAAAAAAGCTGTTAATGTTACTGCATGTCGCATCTCATGTCATAATGCATGAATTCGATTAGATGAAATTACTTTTTTGTGTTTCGTCATGGCCTGAAGCAGAGGAGGAGCTTCTCCCCTTCTAGCTAAGCACTTGACTTAAAGGGGTCATATTATGATTTATTTTTCTACATTTAAAACACTTCTTTCTGATCTACATAACATGTAATGGTGGTCCTTTGGTAAACATTTTGCACAGATTATGCATTACAGACAGTCTTATTTACATGCCTCCACTTTGACTGCGTCTTCTCCACGACACATTTGTTGTAGATTTTAGCGCTTCCATAACGAGACTACTCACACATATAAATTCAAACTATACGCTACTTTGTATGAGAAATGGCAACAGCAGAAGATGCATGTGCATGTACGAGCCAGTCTGCCCCACAACAAGATAACAGCGAAAAAGAAGGAGCTTATTGACTACAGCGTGGACTACAATGGCGGAAGCGCAAGGCACTCTGGGTACATTTAAACCACATATGGATAATCCGGTAACATTCTTCCCAACCGATGACGTCACAGGTTGTGCAAATTCCAAATGGCTCGTTTGGCGTGAATACGAAGGAATGCATGATTATTTTATAAATATCTCCGCAATGCCTCCAAGGTTTGATTAAACATGTTTGGGACTTATGCAGATCCCAAATACACAACAGCAGGTACCAATAGTTAGGAAAATTTGGTTTTGCATAATAGGGGCCCTATAATGTCTAAATAAGTGCTTCCACCTGGCTGTGATGACAAAACTCAGCCAGACTGCAAAACCCTGCGAAGAGAGGCCTCCAAACCTGCGTGCAAGCTCACATGAAAATGCATAAACCTGATGCTTTGACATTGTTAACACAAGTATCCATCATTGCAGCATTCTTTATTTTTCAGAAAAGACACAATTCATCATAGGTCCACTTTAAAGAGGATCTACACTTATTTATTTTGCCTATAATTCACAATCCTTACGAGAAACAAGAACACATATGTCTCATAAATAAACATAAATGAAAGTCAGCTTACAATGGAGGCAACAGGAGCCATGGCGTCATTGCGTCGACTGTGTATATTCCAACTATAAAACTCAACAAAATAACCATCTAAAAATCACCAAAAATAGTCAGTTTTATGAATTAATATTAACCAAGTATTAGCAATATTTTTGTTATAAGCGCTAATGCTAAGGACCGACATTTAACGGTGCATTGGTCAGAGAGAGGCTGTCATTAACTTGCATGGCTGCAGTAATTTGACCCCAAGATGCAGGAGACGGGAAGACGACGTGAAGGTTAGACAAATATTTAATATAATAACGCAGGATGAGCAGTTACACATGCAGCTAACAAAGTCCGTAACAATAAACAATCCTCGAGCCCTGAATGGAGGGCGAGGCAAGCATTGATGGAGGACTGATGGGTGTGGCCAGGCTGCCAATCACCGACAGGTGAGGGGGAAAAAGCGCTCGAGGAAACAGACACTTGGACAGGAAGTGGAACTAAACCAAGAGCACCTAACAGGAAACCAATGTAGAAAATAAGGAATCATGACAATGTGTAAGACCTGCTGCTGTATTGACATCATCAGTGCGATTCAAGAACTCCTTCATTCCACACTCCATCCAGCTGTATAATCACTCGCCATACAGCAATAGATGTTATCTGCCTATTACCTGACACCTGACATGTCAGCTACTTCTCTTTGTTTTTAATGTCTATTTTCTATTTTCTGCTGGATCTACTCTCCATTTTATGCTGCTGCTGTCATATATACTGTAATATTGTACATGGTCATTGGTATATATAATATATATGTTATAGACATAATATAATATATCTGTATATATAATATACTGTACACATATTATGTATATATTCGTATATATGTTAGATTTTTTATCGCTATATTAGTCTATTTATACCTGCATTGTCCTTTCCATCCGTACACTTTCCATCATTGTAACTGAGCTACTGTGTTGAACAATTTCCCTTGTGGATCATTAAAGTTTGTCTAAGTCTAAGTCAGCTGGTGAGTTGCTTTCTCGCCTCGCAGCTTGCAAATTTTTTTTATAGATTAGAAATCCTGCCTCTCATTTTGATAGTAAAATGATGTGGAAATAAACTGAGAAATTGGTAAACTTTGATAGCCACTTTAGACCCAGAAATGGTGAAAAGGACCCGAAAAGAAGCTTCGTTCCACCCCCTTTTTTCTTTGCTAAGATTGAGTTATTTTTCAGCTAAATAGAAATATATCAACACCCTATCAGTCAGCATCCCAGTGAGAGCAGGCATTGTACAGTAAGTAATGATTAATTATGTTTGTTGGCTCTCATGAAGTCTGCATTAGTTTTATTCAGTGCTGTAGTTAAAGGCCTACTGAAACCCACTACTACCGACCACACAGTCTGATAGTTTATATATCAATGATGAAATCTTAACATTGCAACACATGCCAATACGGCCGGGTTAGCTTACTAAAGTGCAATTTTAAATTTTCGCGAGATATCCCGCTGAAAACGTTTCGGTATGATGAAGCCTGCGCGTGATGTCACGGATTGTAGAGGACATTTTGGGACAGCATGGTGGCCAGCTATTAAGTCGTCTGTTTTCATCGCAAAATTCCACAGTATTCTGGACATCTGTGTTGGTGAATCTTTTGCAATTTGTTCAATGAACAATGGAGACAGCAAAGAAGAAAGCTGTAGGTGGGAAGCGGTGTATTGCGGACGGCTGCAGCAACACAAACACAGCCGGTGTTTCATTGTTTACATTCCCGAAAGATGACAGATGCTTTACCATTGGCCTGTGGAGAACTGGGACAACAGAGACTCTTACCAGGAGGACTTTGAGTTGGATACGCAGACACGGTACCGTGAGTACGCATGCAGCTGCGGCTTCCAAACATTTGATCGCTTGCCCGTACGTGCGTGCCGCTATGTGCATGTCACGTACGTAACTTTGGGGACTTTGGGGAAATATATGTGCTGTATGAACTTTGGGGAGGTGAACGGTACTTTGGGCTGTGGGATTGAGTGTGTTGTGCAAGTGTTTGAGTTGTATTGGCGGGTTATATGGACGGGAGGGGGGAGGTGTTTGTTATGCGGGATTAATTTGTGGCATATTAAATATGAGCCTGGTTGTGTTGTGGCTAATAGAGTATATATATGTCTTGTGTTTATTTACTGTTTTAGTCATTCCCAGCTGAATATCAGGTCCCACCCGCCTCTCACAGCATCTTCCCTATCTGAATCGCTCCCACTGCCCTCTAGTCCTTCACTCTCACTTTCCTCATCAACAAATCTTTCATCCTCGCTCAAATTAATGGGGAAATCGTCGCTTTCTCGGTCAGAATCGCTCTCGCTGCTTGTGGCAATGATTGTAAACAATGTGCAGATGTGAGGAGCTCCACAACCTGTGACGTCACGCTCATATCGTCTGCTACTTCCGGTACAGGCAAGGCTTTTTTATTAGCGACCAAAAGTTGCGAACTTTATAATCTATGTTCTCTACTAAATCCTTTCAGCAAAAATATGGCAATATCGAGAAATGATCAAGTATGACATATAGAATGGACCTGCTATCCCCGTTTAAATAAGATAATCGCATTTCAGTAGGCCTTTAAAGGAAAAAGTGAACATTGTGATGCGTCTGAGAAATTAATACTCCGCCCTATCCTTAAAATGAGCAAAATATGTAAATATTACATGTTTTGAATGTGCCTGTTACTACATTACGTATGTACCTACAGCGTGTATATAAAACTTTGATGGAAGCGTTTGGATGGTTTTTAAGCGCTATACAGGCAGAATAGTGAATGATAGGAAAAATAGTTCCCCTTTAACTATCTGAAAAACAAGGAGGGCCGGGGGGTAGATCAAGTTATTCATAAAAATATGACACTTGTTAAAAGTCACATTAAATTATGTGCTGAAATGAATGCTCACATTCTGCAGTTCATTAACATTTGTTTGTAGAGGACATTTATTGTGGAACCTATCCCCCATCAGCGAGAACACTGATTGCTACATGCTCCTGTGAGACCTACTACTAGTCTTGCAGGCATTCCTTATCATTATTTGACACACTGAAAGACAGATGCCCCTGTTCAAAGTTAAAGACTGGCCTCTGTCAGGTGCTAAAAAAACATGTGACCTCATCTGTTCCTCAATCAGCTCCCCCTGGAGGTAATGGCTCTAATTCCACCATTCTCACTCCCATCACCCCTCAGCCTGCTAATGATGATGAGACCCTCTCCCTGCTCTTGTCCCTTTAGGCTGAGCGATTGTGTTCGGGATCGGACACAGTTTAGTTATTGGCCAACAATGGAGAATGTCTTTTAATAACACACCTTCCACAGATTTAGCGGTAATTGCTGCCTTAATCAATAAGCTAGCTGAGCGGAAAATTAAAGGTACGCGAAGCCCGCCCCCCAACACGTACAGCATGTTTTTGGTATTAGGCCCATTGTTCAGAAGTGGACGAGTGAGAATGCTGGAGGGCATCAGCACAGAGCTAGAAGCGAGGAGGGATCTGACAGTGATAAATAGGCCTTTTAATAACAGCTGTGCCACTTGGGTAGCCATTCTGATCCATTCCCATCCGACCGGGCCCATCGTCCTCCATCCTTCCCCACAATTGGAGAGAAAAATTTACATATCTTTGGAATGACTTGATAGTTCACACTGAATTGTGAATGAAAAGATGCAATTAACACGTATATATAAAACTACATCAATTTGAACATTGTCGCGATTTTTAACTGCAGCAAGGTCACCGTGTTAATTGTTGTTGATTTGAAGCCTCCAACCGAAGGAAGGAGTCACAAACACGCTCATGTGCATAGACTCACAAAACCACACACTCTCCGTTAAACAGATGGTTTGGTTAACTGAAACATCAATTATTGCATTGGCTTGGCAAGCATCGGAGTGGCTCCCGAGTGTGTGTACACGTGTTAGTCCTGTAGGATATGAGTGTTTGGTGAGCTGTTGACCTGGAGGAGAAAAGGGTTAATGCTACACTCTTTCAGAACAAGCCCGCGGGGCATTAGTCCTCTTCAGCGACAGATTTCAACACAGCATGCTCACATTTGGGAAACACTTTGGATGCCGTTTGAGCATTTTTACATATTTTTAATCCACCAAAATTAATACTTCCCAGTTTTATGAGGTTGTGATTTGATTCGGTGTAGTTTTAGCACACTTCTGCGTCAGTTAGTGCTTTATGTATGAAACGCTAAAGCTGACCTATAATGATTCTAATCTACATTAAACACTCTTTCTTGTGGTCTATATGATATGTTTTGGATATACTTTGGTGTAAATGTTGTGTAAATATTGCTCCACAGTCACTTTTATACCCCCTTTTTTAATCTGTTCGCAAACAGTTCTTGCGTGGAGGCCTTCACTTTGTTGCAATGACACCCTCCATGCACCACCCTTTCCAAAAGTGTCATAATTAAAAATATATCTATATAGCCGCAATTTTTTTTTCAGACACGGTCTAAAATAAACTTCTTAGACAGTACAGTCAAACCACGATTTATTTGGTTCTTGAACAGAGTTTGTAAATGGAAAAGTTTGTGTATTCAAGCAAAATCTCTATGTGAAACAATGTAAATATGAATAATGTGTTCCAACCTTGACAAAGATCCACATTTGACTTAAAGTTGGTACACTTTGAACATAATATAATACACTATACAGTACAGTACATCAAACAAACATAACAAGGGGGTGATGGATCAACTTTTTGTTTAGTAACAAAGCCAAAACAACAACAAAAGCTGAACTGTATTTATGTCTACATGCATAAACAACCAATGTCACCAGCCCTATGGTGCACTCAGTTTGAACTCTCGGAACTCCTTAACTTTAAAGGGGAACATTATCACAATTTCAGAATGGTTAAAACCTTTAAAAATCAGTTCCCAGTGGCTTATTATATTTTTCGAAGTTTTTTTCAAAATTTTACCCATCACGCAATATCCCTAAAAAAAGTTTCAAAGTGCCTGATTTTAACCATCGTTATAAACACCCGTCCATTTTCCTGTGACGTCACATAGTGAAGCCAACACAAACAAACATGGCGGAAAGAACAGCAAGCTATAGCGACATTAGCTCGGATTCAGACTCGGATTTCAGCGGCTTAAGCGATTCAACAGATTACGCATGTATTGAAACGGATGGTTGTGGTGTGGAGGCAGGTAGCGAAAACGAAATTGAAGAAGAAACTGAAGCTATTGAGCCATATCGGTTTGAACCGTATAAAGCGAAACCGACGAAAACGACACGACAGCCAGGGACACGGGAGAAAGCGAGGACGAATTCGGCGATCGCCTTCTAACCAACGATTGGTATGTGTTTGTTTGGCATTAAAGGAAACTAACAACTATGATCTAGGTTTACAGCATATGAAATACATTTGGCAACAACATGCACTTTGAGAGTGCAGACAGCCCAATTTTCATCAATTAATATATTCTGTAGACATACCCTCATCCGCGCTCTTTTCCTGAAAACTGATCTGTCCAATTTTGGAGTTGATGTCAGCAGGCCAGGAAGCTAGGGTCGATAGCTCGCTCGTCTGCGGGAACAAACTGCCGCCATTGCTTGCCGTGCTACCGAGGTCCTTTGTCCCTGAATTGCTCACACACTCCGGCAGATTCAATGGGGGTCTGGCGGCAGATTTCTTTGACTTTATCGTTGGAAATGCATCTGCTTTGAGTGTCGCAGGATATCCACACATTCTTGCCATCTCTGTCGTAGCATAGCTTTCGTCGGTAAAGTGTGCGGAACAAACGTCCAATTTCTTGCCACTTTCGCATCTTTGGGCCACTGGTGCAGCTTGAGTCCGTCCCTGTTCGTGTTGTTACACCCTCCAACAACACACCGACGAGGCATGATGTCTCCAAGGTACGGAAAACAGTCGAAAAAACGGAAAATAACAGAGCTGGTTTGACTCGGTGTTTGAGAAAATGGCGTTGTGACGTCATCGCTCCGAGAGCGAATATTAGAAAGGCGTTTAATTCGCCAAAATTCACCCATTCAGAGTTCGGAAATCGGTTAAAAAAAAAAAGGTATTTTTTCTGCAACATCAAGGTATATATTGACGCTTACATAGGTCTGGTGATAATGTTCCCCTTTAACAGCCAGCTTGCTAGAATAATTAGGAATGACAGAATTATATCTACTTTTCTTTGTTGGTTATTCTCCTTGCAACTGAAACAACTTGAACAACGCTGTGGATACTCTCTGAATGTTTCAAAACCACACATCACTTGTCCATTCCTTTTTTTGACTCACATTTAGTCAAATTACTATACAATGGCTAAAAAAACACTTTAAAGCACACAAAATAGCAATGAGCACAGTAGCTAACGACAGCACTGCTCTGCTGACTGAATGAACCCTAGAGATTGATAAGCCCACCCACAATGCCTGGCACAAAATGGGTGGAGGAAACATTCATACAATGAGTCAAGTTCGCACAACAAAGTACATTTTATTCAGTTTGTCGCTCGTAAATCACAAAGTTTGTATAATGAGGGGTTCGTAAATTGTGACTCCACTGTCTAGAGATTTACCAATCACAACATTAGGTAAACCTCAGATCTATACAAAGCTACATATAAAAAAGCTGTTTTTAGTAGCATTTAAGTCACCGCATGTCACACGTCGATGTTATTTTGCGCATGCCACGATTAGATGAAAATGATACTTTATTCCCACCTTCTCTTGTGCTTCCTCAAACCAAGCAGTCCTGTGGGAGTTTTGCGACTACTAAATTTGTAGTGGCCCATCTTGAACAAGCGCAGCGGACAAATAAACATATTTTATCGGAGCAGGCTGAAGAGCATTAGACGAGAAGCAATGACACCAGAAACTTCAGGCAGCAGTCTCGGCTGAGTCGACTTAGCATAGGGGGAGGAGGCTGTCATGGCTGACACAGTATGTACAAAGATGACCACATATTTACATGTCAATCTGTGATTTCAAAAATTGCCCATTGCAGTCAAGCTACTTTCCAAACTCATCAATCTCATGATTTGACATTTTTGGCATTGTTTAACACAAGTATCCAACATTTATAAGTCAGAAAAGAGAACAATCATCATACTTTAAGTTTTCCTGTTTTATATTGGGCTTATGTTGACTTTACTTCTCCTTCAGTACTGCAGCACAATGAATGAACAGCGCATGAATGGACAGCTGCCAGATCCTCTACAGATATTTCCACGAGGTATTGAGTGCTTGCAATTAATCATTAATGCAAATTCATGAAAGGAATTTGATATGTATAATTAATTTGTTAACAGTAGGTCGGCGTCAATTTTGTAGGTACAGTACACACTGGCTGTTGGATTCCATGTAACACACTTAGGTGATATACAGTAGGTGAATCACTTGAACTTTAAGCAAAACTGGGAAATGAAATAGAAATGAAGGTGCTCACTTTTGTCATTCAGACACATACAAAGCTGGTATTTCAGCACATATTCAAGGGTGCTTTAACGGCTTGATTCAGTCAAAGCCTCTCTCTTATCTCAGTTGTTCTGTTCATCATATGGGCAGTGTGACTCTGTTTCACAGCACCTGTAATTCATACACATAATTTAAACAACCCCCAAGGGCTTAGTGACAAATACATTTATTTTCTGACTCTCTGCTCTATTACATGCATCTTTTTCTCACTCATATCCTGTTCATGTATCTTACTGTAACAGTTTTTCCTTCCACACTCTCACGAGGACAGCAGCTCAATCTTCTTCTTGTCTTTAGCTAATTTCAAAGTAACCCTCATTTCATGTTTTTTTTTCCTTTATAAAACTGAACTGATGCATTTGTAAATGGCCCAGTGATGTGTTCTTCAATCGAGTCAATTACCGTTTCAGCCGGCAAGACTCCAGGGATCCGGAACATACATGGCCTGAAGGTACCTATCTCAATAATTGTTTCAGCTGCCTTACACAGAATGAGGAGGGGGTCTCAAAGTGAATGGATTGGTAACACTGTGTTCCACTTATTGAAATGTCAATTGCAGTCAAAGCTCTACTTCTGTCACACCCATACTATTGCGCCGCTTGTCTGTTGTTGTTTTTTTTAATTGAATAGAAGGGAAATACTGTAGCTCTGGTGGAGCTTTTTGTTTGTCTCTTTAAAAGGGGAAATGTACTTTTTTTGGTATTGTGTCCATCATTCACAATCCTTAAGAGCACACATATGTTTTTCTTTTTTTGTGCATTTTAACTTGTAAAAAAACGCTAGCAAAAGTGAGCTACCAATGAAGGTAGGGCTGAACGATTATGGCCAAAATGATAACGATTATTTTCATCAATATTGAAATCGTGATTATTAATTTACTATTAATAAAACATATTTTATTGTTCTGTCTATTTTAAACAAACAGTATGTGAATTTGATACAAAGGGCTAAGTAAAATAAATATGCCATAGCAGAGTGCGATTATAAAGTGCAAGCAAGTGAAAAAATAAGATTATGCACAAAAGGCACATACAAAGGAAGAAATTAGTTCTACTGCTTACAGTATATATAGGACATATATCTTTGGCCAATTATGAAACGTTATTAACTCCGTTATTTTGGCGTGTCTTTGAGAGGTGAATGGATACGGGGTCCCTTGGTGCACAATGGATGTTACGGTTGTCTGTATTTTGGGCACTCCCACTTTTGTAGCTGCTCGACGGGGTTTTGTACCAGCAGCGCGCGGCCTGCTCTGTTAAAGGGGAACTGCACTTTTGGAATTTTGCTTATCGTTCACAATCACTATGAGAGACATGACGATGGATGATGTTGTTTTATTTTTTTTGCCTTCTAAATATTGAATACATACGATCAAAAGTCTGCTTACAATGGAGCATATGGGAGTCCCAGCAGGCACAAGACATTAAAACAATGTTGAGAACTTGTTGAATTAGATCCTGACGTTGAGCAATTTAAACCTAACGTTGGAACACCATGCTTTTTGATGACATTTAATCAATGTTGGGGTCTGACGTTGATTTGACCGTTGAATTTTGGTAATTTTCACCAGTGTTTTACAACACAAATGCAACGCTGGCACAACATGCTTTTTGCCAATGTTTATTCAATGTCAGGTTGTGACGTTCATTTGACCATTCAAATTGGGTCATTTCCCAACCAACTACGTGGATTGGCAAACATTTCCAGCTGCACTTGCCAGTTTCGGCTCGTGCTCGAAGTGGACCACACTTTGTTATGATCGTGTAACGTAAACGTCTGGCTCAGACTGTTATTGTTTTTTATATTTGTAACTGAGAGTATTGATCACAGCTGAAGAAAGAACGGCAGCTACTTTTGTTTACATATTCATCTTCCACATGGAGCAGTGTCAAGTGCGGAAGAAAAACCTAGCGCACTCTTCCGGCCTTAACTATAAAATTGCTGTGTGTTACATCCTGTCTGACTGCGCTACCAAAATAAGACTTCCAGTAGAATAGCTTACATTTGCTGTTATTATTTTTCATTTGAAGAAACAGTATCTTAATGCAATTTGCAGTGATGGAATGTTGCAATACAAAAACCTTGACTTTCAGTCTATAATCAATCAGTCAATCATTTAGATGGATAGATAGTACTTTATTGATTCCTTCAGTACGATCTATCTTTATTTATGTAATTTGTTTTATTTTATTTTATTTAATCAGTCAATCAAACTTAATTTATATAGCATTTTTCATGCACAGGCAAGTGGCAACACAAAGTGCTTTTTACCAAAAAAGAAAACATGCACACACATATACACAATACTATTGACAATAGCAAAACTTGACATGGCACTGGAGAGTAACTAAAATTAACGCTATCTAAAAAAAATTGTATAAAACATATTTTAAAATATGGGTGGCACCGGTGTTAGTGCATGTGCCTCACAATACGAATGTCCTGAGTTCAATACCTGGCTCGGGATCTTTCTGTGTGGAGTTTGCATGTTCTCCCCGTGACTGTGTGGGTTCTCTCAGGGTACTCCGGCTTTCTCCCACCTCCAAAAACATGCACCTGGGGATAGGTTGATTGGCAACACTAAAAATTGGCCCGAGTGTGTGAATGTTGTCTGTCTATCCGTGTTGGCCCTGCGATGAGGTGGCGACTTGTCCAGGGTGTACCCCTGCCTTCCACCCGAATGCAGCTGAGATAGGCTCCAGCACCCCCCGCAACCCCGAAAGGGACAAGCGGTAGAAAATGGATGGATGGATATTTTAAAATATCTGTAAAGATAAAGTGTAAATAATACATTAATAAATGAATAAAAACCTAAACTTGAGAGACTAATAATGCTTGTCTATCTATCTGTGTAGGCCCTGCGATGAGGTAGCGACTTGTCCAAGGTGTACCCTGCCTTGTAAAATAGAAAATAACAGAATACAATTTAAGAACCGAGGACGAGTTAAACATGATCAGTAAAAAGATTGATTGAAATGTGTGTCTTTAATCTTTTTTTAAACTATCATAAACCGCGACTTTTTTCCAGTGCTTTGAACCCATGCACTTTATATAATGTTGAGACTAATTTATGGATCTTTCCGGTGTGGCGGCGCATATCCCGTCCCTGAAGAACGACAACACATTCACACAAACACACAACCACAAACACACCACTATATTACAGGGTATCCGCAGGGTCTTAAAAAGTTCTAAATCCAACAATTTGAATTCAAGGCCTTTAAATGTCTAAAATTCTCCTAAATCTCTTAAAATGTCTTAAATAAGATTTCGAAAGGTCTTAAAAATCTATTTGCGTTACTTTTATTTAAAACATGCATAAGCTTTAGTTTTGCTTTTAAATGTTTAGATTTTTGAGGATGCTATAACATAACTACAAAACCGAACTTAAGTAGGCTACCTGTACTGCCGTCAGAGTTACTCGCACACCGCCAGTTAGGGTGCCGTGTTCACGCAGCGGTGTGTTGTTACAGCTTAGCATAGCCGCTTAAAAAACTTAATGAAAGCCCACAGCAAAGCCGAATTACATGCATAAGATGGGTAAGTGCAAGTTAGTAAGTGCAAGAACGACCAATGCATGCTTGAAACTAGTGGATGGAAACGTATTAAGTGTTTAGGACCCTGATGTGGAGCTATTTAGGTAGGAAGCATTTGTAAACATTGCGGTGAAAGTCAATGGAATGTAATGTAAAAGTCAAAATCCGAGATAAGTCTGTGTCAAAAGCTGCTAAAACGCCAAAAACACAACAAATAACAGGAGTTGGGTTGACATTCTGGCCACAAATACTCCTTTGGGCCATTTGTTTTCAATTGAATGGAATGCTAACGCGGGTGATTCTGACTATTTTGGACTGGTAGTGATCGATTCACAGAGATCAGTCTGACACACTATAAATACCTCAGTGCTAACGAGGGGAAATTACACTTCAACGACTGTTGTTTGCATTGACAGTAGTACTGCTCGTTTGCATCTCAACAGTTGTTTTTCTTACTAAGATAGAAAGGAAACATTTTTGCCCAGGCACACCTTCCTGGTGTTGGAGTATAAATAATTGGGGTTTTGGCACCAGCCGTTAGACTGGATCTGACCAATCTAATTGTAAAACTAGATCTACCCAATATAAGTCTAAGACTAGATCTGACCAATCTACAACGATAGGCATGAACTAATGAAGGACTTGGGTGAGAGGTGAAACGTCTTCTAAGACATACCAAACAGTCTGTTTGCGATCGATTGAATGCCCTGAAATTACTTTATGCCATGTTGCAAGCACCGTATTTTGATGAATGAATTAATGAATTTGTTGTACACCTGCGGCTAACTGACGTTTGCGCCCAATATACAGTACCGGTATGTACAAAATAGAACTTGTCCAAAAATTAAGTGGGTGCAGCCTAAAATCAGGTGCGCTCCATAGCCCGGAAATTACGGTACACTTCCACTAGAAATTTCTTCCTTAGTTTAAAATTGCACTTTTGAGACTTTGAAGAATGTTTAAACTATGGTGCAGAAAAAACACTACATTTTTGTAACAGATTTGAGTCATTTTCAATATTTAAGTGTTAATGGAATTAAATTGAATCGAATCAGATTTGTCGATTTAAAACCTCATGAATCAAAATCAAATCCATCCATCCATTTTCTACCGCTTGTCCTTTTCGGGGTCGCGGGGGGTGCTGGAGCCTATCTCAGCTGCATTCGGGCGGAAGGCGGGGTACACCCTGGACAAGTCGCCACCTTAAACCGATTTGGGAAATTGACCATAAAACACAGCCCTACTTACTTTTTATACACACGGGGAAAAAAATAATAATGTTTTCTGGGCTCCATACTCACTCATTTTAGAGATAATTTACACGTCGTTGTACGTCTGATGTATCACTATATCAATGATGCGTTATAATGCACAGCCAAGTCAGTTGTGGTATGTGCGTATTAGGTGTGTTAGGTGGCAAAGTTACACTGCCATCTACTTTTCGGAGTTGGAACATCAAGCAACACAGACACCAATCTAACCCCCCTTTCTGTTTCTCTTTCTGTGGAGGTCCAAATTTACTTGTGGCAGGCCACTTGTCGTATCCCATTCAAATACCTGATATCGTACTTGTCATACTTTTACACCCAAAGAACTCAAAGGATACATAGGCCATTTTGATATTTTTCATTTTTAAAACTAATACAATATGTTGATGTTTTAAAATCAAATAAAAAAAAACATGCTGTATGTCATCTTTGTTTATATTTGCGTAAGCATTTCAACTTTTTTCTGATTACACCTGTTTGCTCTTTTATTTTTGAATTTTTTTATTTTATTTTTTTTATATGTTTTTCTTTTGTAAGTGTTTTTAGAATGTGCCACTGGCCGCAAATGGCCGCCATGCCGCACTTTGGATAGCCCTGCCTTATATATATTGTATCTGCTGTGAAGCTTCGGCTCTAACTACTCAACTACTAAAGTCAAGGGTCTGTTATGACAAGACGATGTTTTCCAAAAACCTTTGGTAATCTTTCACCCCTTTCCTCCTATGTTAATATAAAAGTAATTGGCTGAGGGGAGTCTTGTGTGCTGTTTAAATTAGGTCTTCCTGGGCACTAATTAAAGAGAGAATCCCTTCGCTTTAGTAGACCCAACACACCTGCCTTTTGACCTCAATTAAAAGAGTAATTTTCAGTATTCCCCGTACAAAGTCTTGTCTATTCTTTCATGTCTTTCGAGTAAACATAGATCCGCATGAAAAAATGAAACGAAAATCGTCCTCAGTGGAGGATGACATTTTATTGTCTCAACTTGATTGTTCCTTGTGCCTTTGTCTTATTTTCCCAGATGTTAAGAACATTATATGTAATTGCACACAACTCCTGTTAAACCTCGTAATTATTCATATTCTAGATTAATTTGTTGAACGGGTTTCTTCTGGCTAGAAATGCCACACAAAAGATGCAAATGACAAATTGTGTCAATTTGAATATTGATATCACTATTATCCCTGTCTTATCTCTTGTACGACCTTTTGCATTTCATACATTTTAAGCTACTATACATGAAAAACTAGATTTTTTTCAGTATGTACAAAACCCAAAAACGGTGACGTTGGCACGTTGTGTAAATCATAATTAAAAACAGAATACAATGATTTGCAAATACTTTTCAACTTATATTCAATGTAATTAACTGCAAAGACAAGATGTTTAATGTTCGAACTGAAAAACTTCATTTTTTTTGTGCAAATAATCATTAACTTAGAATTTAATGGCAGCAGCACATTGCAAAAAAGTTGGCACACAGGCATTTTTACCACTGTGTTACATGGCCTTTCCTTTTAACAACACTCAGTAAATGTTTGGGAACTGAGGAGACCAATTTTTGAAGTTTTTCAGGTGGAATTATTTCCCATTCTTGCTTGATGTACAGCTTAAGTTGTCCAACAGTCCGGGGTCTTCGTTGTTGTATTTTACGCTTCATAATGCGGCACACATTTTCAATGGGAGACAGGTCTGGACTACAGGCAGGCCAGTCTAGTACTATGAAGCCACGCTGTTGTAACACGTGCAGAATGTGGCTTTGCATTGTCTTGCTGAAATAAGCAAGGGCGTCCATGAAAAAGCCTTTGCTTGGATTGCAACATATGTTGCTCCAAAACCTCTATGTACCTTTCAGCATTAATAGTGCCTTTACAGATGTGTAAGTTACCCATGCCTTGGGCGCTAATACACCCCCATACCCTCACAGATGCTGGCTTTTGAACTTTGCGCTTATAACAGTCCGGATGGTTCTTTTACTCTTTGGTCCGGAGGACACGACGCCCACAGTTTCCAAAAACAATTTTAAATGTGGACTCGTCAGACCACAGAACACTTTTCCACTTTGCACCAGTCCATCTTAGATGAGCTTGGGCCCAGCGAAGCTGGCAGTGTTTCTGGGTGTTCTTGATAAATGGCTTTCGCTTTGCATAGTGGGGTTTTAACTTGCACTCACAGATGTAGCGACAAACTGTAGTTACTAACAGTGGTTTTCTGAAGTGTTCCTGAGCCCACACTGATGTCGGTTTTTGATGCAGTACCGCCTGAGGGATCCAAGGTCACGGGCATTGCCGCTTACGTGCAGTGATTTCTCCAGATTCTGTGAACCCATTGATGATATTACGGACCGTAGATGGTGAAATCCCTAAATTCCTTGCAATAGCTCATAGAGAAATGTTGTTGTTAAACTGTTCGACAATTTGCTCACGCATTTGTTTACAAAGCGGTGACAATCGCCCCATCCTTGTTTGTGAATGACTGAGCATTTCATGGAAGCTGCTTTTATACCCAATCATGGCACCCACCTGTTCCCAATTAGCCTGTTCACCTGTGGGATGTTCCAAATAAGTGTTTGATGAGCATTCCTCAACTTTCTTAGTCTTTTTTGCCACCTGTGCCAGCTTTTTTGAAACATGTTGCAGGCATCAAATTCCAAATGACCTAATATTTGCAAAAAATAGCAAAGTTTACCACTTCGAACATAAAGTATCTTGTCTTTACAGTCTATTCAATTGAATATAGGTTGAAAAGGATTTGTATTCTGTTTTTATTTACGATTTACACAACGTGCCAACTTCACTGGTTTTGGGTTTTGTACAATCAGAAGTTTGCATACATTGTACATCATATTAATTGTTGAACACTATCACATGAGTAATTATTAACTCATTACTCATTGCAGTTTTTATAGGGTGAAATTACATTTATATTCAAAGTATATATTTAATACTTTTTAAAAGCTATAATGGTGTTTCTCTGGTGAAGGCACAACTTGCGAGTGACATTTAAACAAGTAATTGGGTGTTGATCCAATTGATGATCCCAAACACATATTGAAACTGTTTTTGGAATGGATAATGCAAACTAACATTAAGCTTCTGGAACAGCCTTTACAACCTCCCAAACGTCACTTAAATGATGTCACTGTCTGCCAGAATTATGCAAGAAGCGTATGCTTGACTACAAAACGCACCTGATCTCATACCACTGGGGTTGTACGTGTGTATATTTGAACCTATATGTACAGTCCATCTGGAAAGTATTGACAGCCTTTCACTTTTTCTACATTTTGTCATGTACAGATAATTCCATCAACTTCATTCTTGGTTTATGCTCTGCCATGTCAGGTGGGACCTTATATATAGACAGGTGTGTGCCTTTCTAAATCATGTCCAACCAACTGAATTTACTACAGGTGGACTCCAATCAAACTGGAGCAACATCTTAAAGATGATCAGTTGAATAAAAATGCCCCTGAGCTGTGAATACTTATGTACATGTAATTTCTTATTTTTTAGTTTGTAACACATTTGAAAAAAAATCACATTGTCCTTATTGAGTATTGTGTGTAGAATTTTGAGAACAAAAAATAATGCATTCCATTTTGGAATAAGGCTGTAACATTAAAACGTGGAAAAAGTGTAGCGCTGTGAATACTTTCCGGAGGCACTGTATAATTTTGACGTGTAATGTCCATGATGACTGTGTGTAAGCATCTGACCATAACCATATGTTTCTGTTGTAATTCCTGAAGCTTTTCATCATTGGAGCTATTGTAAACTATTTAATCTAAAATCCTGTATTTTAAAGTGTAATCACACTGTATATCTGTCGGTCCACCTTGACCATATGTATGTTTGCACAAATGTAGGTGAATACACGGCCTAACCCAGGCA
The DNA here is from genome assembly GCF_033978685.3 of Nerophis lumbriciformis. Classification (NCBI taxonomy): domain Eukaryota; kingdom Metazoa; phylum Chordata; class Actinopteri; order Syngnathiformes; family Syngnathidae; genus Nerophis; species Nerophis lumbriciformis. The sequence continues at coordinate 45,900,727 of NC_084562.2, forward strand.
ATGACTGCACACATGGTTTCACAGACCCTATGACCAACAACAGGTAAGCTCAGGGCACAGTTTGCGCATCATCAAAGTTCAGCTAAACAAGATCTAGAGACTCTTATGTTATTATGACTGTGTGTGCTTTTAATTCAGCTTAAAGCAATCGTCTGCTGAGCTGAAGCGTATCCTAACAAATGGACAAGTGAGTGTGTTTTTGTTTAACTAGAAGTCATTGTTTGTCTTTTTATACCCTGTAGCCACTCGCCGCAGCACATGATCTTTAGTAGTTGTTCTTGTGTATTGATTCTATGCGATTACAGCTCATGGCATTTTCTACGCGTTTGTTTTTTTTCTCTGTAAACTGCAAATTGGGATTCAGATTATACTGCCGGTTCAGATACGATTATCCACAAGTGAGCGCAGACGATACAAATACCGATCACAAATATAAACTGTACATCTTTCAATGTTTTTAATGTGCTATTGACAGTTAAACAGTATGAGCATGATATTTAAACAAGTTCATTTTTGTCTTTTGTTACTTACAATTGTTTGAGCAAAACAAAATCCATATTACAAAATAATTTAACAAAATCAAAAATTACTATCTATTACTCATTAAATTCCTTTTTGCTCTCAAAGTCCTGCGTCCAGGGAAAAAATAAAAAAAATAACTGTGAGAAAATAAAAATATTGATGAAATCAATCTAGTATCCATCATATACTGATTCTACTCTTGTTTGTAACACCACTGAAGTATGGATCAATCCGCCCTCCTCTCACAAGTCGTGTATTGACTGCGACAATGCTGACACACCAACCGTTGTTATATTATCATCTCTCTAACTCTTATTAATCTACTTGTTAATTTCCTTTGAATAGCTGCTTTCTGTTTGCTGCAACATTGTTCCATCTACTCTTCTTAAATTTTACTAAGCACTTATTTATTCTATTGTTTCTAGCTAGCTTAGCGGTTAGCTTAGCTGCTCTTGCTTGCTCTCGGTGTGTAACATGTTTAGTCTCGTCCTAATACTTAATACCTAAGATATTAAGTTTATTTATAACTTGTTATTAACTGAAATAAGCTCATTCAGTCATTTATTTAAACAAAAATGTATTGTCAGACAAATGCATGATTCATTACCTTTTCACATTTAATAATGGAGAGGAATGTGTTTGTAAATTTGTATTTTGTTGACAGTCATGCTTGTTTAAGAGAACATACACATCATAAACCTCAATGTAACATACTTTACTTCTAAATGCAGTCATTTGATTGTTTTTCTATTATAAATGACAACCCTGTTGTGAATTACTGTCCTACGTTGCATCGGTGCCTGCTGTATTACGTCACATTCTTCTTACTTTGCAGATAAATGCCCAAGATATTCAATATCAAGAGCAGCTTGGGCAAGGAAATGGAGGAACGGTCTACAAGTAAGTGTAGCTCACATTGAGCCACCAATCATACAAGTCACTAGGACAGGGATGTCAAACATGCGGTCAGCGGGCCGGAATACATCCGCGAACAGGTTCAATCCAGCCCACGAGATGAGTTTTCTAAGTGTAAAATGTAGCTGCATTTTTAAATGAAAGAAACTGCTGTTCTAAATGGTTCCGTTGGATGTCGCAATAACAATTCTGCTAGGCAGGCAAATAGTTTATACCGGGGCGAGCAAGTATACTAAGCAAGAGTTACACGGTAAAGCGCGGTTGCGACTCCTCCCCCTTGACCCAACGTAAAACAAACAGGAGTAAAAAAAGACAATTGGTATCCCCAATTAAAATGCTGCATGAGACACTGCACATTGATATAGTTCTGTAAAAAGTATTGTCTTCTGTGCAAATTTAAAGGAAGTGATTAATGTGTGATTTACTGCAATACTGTCAGTCTTTTAAGTTTTTATTTTTGGTTTGTTGAAATTGTTCACACATTGCACAACTTTTATCGATAAACAGTGATGCCTAGAAGGCAGGGAGTAAAGTTAAAAGTTAAAGTCCCGACGATAGTCACACACAGTGGTGAAATTATCCTCTGCATTTGACCCATCCCCATGTTCACCCCCTGGGAGGTGAAGGGAGCAGTGAGCAGCAGCGGTGGCCGCGCTCGTGAATCATTTGGTGATTTAACCCTCAATTCCAACCCTTGATGATGAGTGCCAATCAGGGAGGCAATGGGTCCCATTTTCATAGTCTTTGGTATGACTCGGCCGGGGTTTGAACTCACGACCTTCCAGTCTCAGGGTGGACACTCTAACCACAAGCCCACTGAGCAGGTCTAATTCAACTCTCTTGAATAGTTTCTACCTTAGTTTGTTTTGTTTGCTGAGTTAGCACAGGATTAATATGTGGAAATGACAAATGAGGTAGTTGACACATAGAATAGTTTTTATTTATGCTTTATTTTGCTTTTCTGTTCAACCCTAGATGGGCTGTGACTTAAAGTTTAATTGCTTTGTAGATACACTGAGATTAAATCTAAGTTCATTGTGTTCTCAAGGTGTATTTGAAACTGCACCAATTTTTCCTCAGCAATTTTAACTAACTTGAAGTGTTTTGTCCAGAGGATTATTTGTGATATGTACATTTTCAGAATGTGCTTGTTCTATTTTGGGCCGAAGTAATACAAAGAAAACAGTCTGAAGTTGTCGTAGTTGTATTTTTAAGTTATTATGCCATGATTTTACCCGTCCGGCCCACGTGGGAAAAGATTTTCCTCCATGTGGCCCCTGAGCAAAAATGAGTTTTACTCCTTTGCACTAGGAATTATGTTTGATTGATTGATTGATTGATTGAGACTTTTATTAGTAGGTTGCACAGTGAAGTACATATTCCGTACAATTGACCACTAAATGGTAACACCCGAATAAGTTTTTCAACTTGTTTAAGTCGGGGTCCACTTAAATTGATTCATGATACAGATATATACTATCATATATACTATCATCGTAATACAGTCATCACACAAGATAATCATCAGGGTGTATACATTGAATTATTTACATTATTTACAATTCGGGGTGTGGAGGGGGCAGGGGGGGGTTAGGTTTGGTTGTTATCATCAGTCATCAACAATTGAGAACAGAGAAATGGATATTGAAACAGTGTAGGTCTGACTTGGTAGGATATGTACAGCAAGTAGTGGACATAGAGAGAGAGAGAGAGAGATCAGAAGGCATAAGAAAAATATCTGCATTTGATTGTTTACATTTGATTATTAACAACAATCCGGGGAGGGTGTTAGTTTAGGGTTGAAGTTGCCTGTGCTTGACGTATACTACAGACATGTGATTTTTCCGTCTATAGTCCGTTTTTCTTCGTTTTTTCCGACCTACAATGTGTTAAAATCTTGATCCATTTCTTTGCCATACCTGCCAACAACTACAGTTTTCTTGTAATGAGTATGGTATTTGATAATCCAGTGGTAAAAAAACTACGGTTTTCCATTAAAAAGGACTAACTTAAAAATCGAAGCTACGTAGCGAAGCAACTCCACTGGCAGGTGACAACATTTACAGGAAACCTCAATGATGATTGGTTGGTTTACCTCTAAGAAAATCCAAGATGTGTTGGTTGGTGTACTATGATGGGTCACAATTGGTTAAGATTAGGGCAAAACGTTACGGACAGGCCAGTGAGAGGCAAGATTGGGCGGATCATCGAACCAGGAAGGGAAATCACAACAGCCGCGAACATCCCAAATGACGACGAGAGAGTCGGAGAAGAGAAGAGGGAATATTCAAGCTGGCGAATTATATATTAAAAACAACTAGTGGAAGATGGCAGAGGGATTCTCTTCCTTGGATTTTTCTTTTAGCGATGTAGACAACATCCAGGAAACCTACAATGCGTCTACTTGGCCACATTTTGACAAATGTATGCGTCTGGATAAAACAATGCCCAACACATTAATTTTAGTTGTTAACCATGTAAGCCCAAATCAAAACTGCTCTCGACATGGAAGATGTGGAATACACATTTAAGAACACACATGATTATGGCAGACATGTGATGACTTTTGCTACAGTATATAGCCTGTTTAAATGCTAAATTTAATTTTCATTGGTGTTTTAGAACAAGACAGTAGCTGACATTTTGTTCAATATTTCTACTGCTTATATTTTGACATTGAATAGTTGAATCATTTTGAACCATAAACAACATGACTGCAATATATTTGTTATTTCATGCTATAAATCACAAATGGCTATTCAGACAAAGGAAATTAAATAATAGAAAAAACATTGTTTGTACTTTTTATTTTTGCATTTGGAGAAGTTAGAAGGGGATAGGGAGTCGAAGAGACAGAAATTGGCTATAAAATCCAAGGCAGAATCCACTAAAGCAGAAACAAAAACGAAAATCCAAGCTGCTCAGAAATTTGCCAGGAAGGCTTATGTCAGAACCATCAAAGCAAAAATGCCAAAAGTAATGTGTGAATGAACACATTAAATAATGTAAATAACTAGATGAACCATCTGTGTGTCCCCACCAGGGCACCACCCTGGACCTGGTTGGGGACCTGCGCCTCCCAGACCCCTGGCTTATTTTCAGTCTTTTTCATTAAGTTCAAATCACATGCCTGATACTAGATGCAGGTCACAGGATTTTGGCAGTACACAGTATTTTCTTTTTTCTATTTGACTGGTACTGTTATTATAACCTTACTTGGATGAAAATAATTTCCTGTCGATGAAGGCCACGAGCATCTTTAACTTACTGTTATATAAAAATATACTTCAATTCTAAATGTCAGTTACAAAATGCTCCACCACTCATGTATTTTAAAACTTAACATATATGTCCCATCATTTTAAATAATTAAGGTTTCATGATCATTCACTGCTAAATATTTCAATCCAGGTATTAAAAATGTGGTTACAATTAAATACTAAAATAAGTACATGTAGAAAACGCATAAATACATACATTGTGTCTATTAATATACCGTATGTATATCTTAAACCAATTGAGGCTTTAAGCTATGACAGCATTAGACATAATTGGTCTATAGTACTAAACAATACCCAATAGAGAAGGTGCGTCCGCACTGGCTAGACACTGACAAATATACTGTATTACTGAGGAGCTAAAGTTATGACAAGGTAGGCACTCTTGTCCCGCTTTCCCAATGCTTCCTTGTTTCTTCCTTGCCATCAATCCACCTACATTGAGCTGTTTTATTGAGATTGAAGTATTGATTACTGCTCAGGCTAACCTTGACTCGGCCAAATGTTCTCTCGCCTCCACGGCAAACCCAGTAGATTTCCAACCGAGCCAAACCACAATAGCGTCTATTTATTTTCTCTTGTCTCATTCCAAATACATTTGACTCTTTTATCGCTTTTAGATTGTTTCATTAAAGTCCAATCTCTCATAGTTGCAGGACAAACAGAATGCTGATGTTTCAGGGTAGAAATGGTTACAGTACGCTTGTGTGAAGGCCAATATTGCAAATCCTACAACTTCTCAGTCAATTTAGCTCAGCAGAAAATCCATATGTTTTGGCGCTGAAAATGTTATGGTTGGGAGGAGAAGAGGGAAAGAAATGGCACTCTACCTTGTTTTGCTGTTGTGCATTATTTTCTTAAAAGTACTTAATAGAAGAAGCAAGGCAGTTTATTAATCTACTGTAGCATATTTTATACACTTATTTCTATGTGGTTTATATTCATTGAAAGTACAAACACAAAGAATCAAAACAAACAAGATATTTAGTCCGAAGAATCTGAATAAAACCAATTAAGATAGGAGAAAATACCTACTATTACAATACTGTCAAAAAATACCTACATATATATATAATGATCACCTTTTTAGGTCAGATGAATCACCCTTTTGAATTTTGACGAATGACGAATAATTAATACATTGTGTAATTAATCTGCTTTTATACATAACTAATAGGGATGGGAATCTTACAACAACTCACAATTCAATTCCATTCCGATTCAAATAGATTCTTGAAAAATATTAATCGATTTAGAATTGTAATAAATAGGTATAGCCATTTGGATGTGAATACATTTTTTCTGGCACATCTAATGATAGTGTGTTTTTTTATTTTTATTTCGCATTTGTCAACGCAGCCTTACTTATATATAAACACATGATTAATATGATCTGATTATACACTGTAAAAGGTGACCGTAAAAACTATGGCAAGCAATTGTTAAATAGCAACAGTAAAACACTGTAAAATAAATCATAGTTTATCACAGTCGTAAATGCAGTAAAGAAACAGTAGATAATATAAATTACTATAGTTATACCGGTAATACGTAAAAACACATGACTTTACTATGGAAATACTGAATTATTGTACAATGCATTTGCTTTACGTTGCAATTTAGCAAGCACATACTCTAAAATGTATGATATTATTATTTTGTCTAAATTAAAGATTTTGCCAATTGTAAATTTAAATTTACAGCATACCTTAATTGCAGAGGTGTGTCTAGAGCACCCAAACATTGTACTAAAGTAAGAGTACCGTTACTTAAGAATAATATGACTCAAGTAAAAGTAAAATGTAGTCATCAAAACAATTACTTGAGTAAGAGTAAATAAGTATTCAGAAAAAAAACAAACTTAAGTGTTGAGTAACTTGTGAGTAACTTCTGATTTATTTAGGATCTATTTGTTAATGGTTCTTGAACTACAATTGTAGTTGATGTGAGTGTGCCTGTCTAAAACATAAACTTATATACAACTTTTGCAACATGTTTTCTCTAGTTACAAGTGTAATTCTTGTAAGCTGAAATGTGAACATTTCTATTGACACAGATGACAGCACATGATATAAATGTTCTTTTTACGAATTTTAAAGTAATCATTAAAGATGTGTGCTGTATTTTCTGATATCATGTCACTTTTTACTGTCAGTACATTTTTATGCACTAAATTAATCTGATTTGTCAAATAATTCAGTTTCTTCTATTTTCACAGCTGCATGTGGAGTTGTAGTTTCCATGCTTTTATCTCTAATGTGACTGTTGGCCATATGCAGTGTGTCTCACATACACTCGGGGTTGATTGTGGTCATTTCAGCTTGTTTAGCTATGTGGAAATGTAAATACAGTAAAAGAAGAGAATGCTACAAGCTAATAAGCTAGCGCTAGTAAGTTTCGATCTCCGGATCTAACAGGTAACTACACATTTTCACTGCTATTTAGTCTTTTTGGTAATGTTTTAATGCGTTTGAATGACAATTGTGGTTATAATCATCAGAGACATACAAAAATATATATTTCAATATTTTTTTTTTTTAGATATTTTAGCTACCTGTTTTAGGTTTCTGCATACCAGTTGTTTCAAACAGCCGGGATGTGCTGGTGTCATGTGTCATGATTAAATTGTCTTATTTTGGGAACATTCTGACACGTGCTCAACAAGTAGGTTTCTATTTTATCATACCACCGGCCAGTGTTCATTTTGACAGCAGTTTTTTTTAGTTTGTCATAGTGTTTTGACGAAAAGGTATCTTAGTTTTAGTCATATTTTGATCATGTAAAAATGTTTTGTTTTCGTCGATTAAATTCCTCAACATCTTAGTCGGCTAAAATTACAGTAAATGTTGTCGACTAAAATATAATGTATAATAGTATAATGTATAAGACGTAGTATGTATCTTGTTTTCATGTTAACATATAAGCGAACGAGCTGTCAGCACCAGTTAGTCCGCTGTGAGTTTATCAAAGTGCAGTTATCAATCTCAGTTTGTTAGGTCATTTTAATTTAAAAAGGGTAATACCAGAGGTGGGACCAAGTCATTGTTTTGCAAGTCACAAGTAAGTCTCAAGTCTTTGCCCTCAAGTCCGAGTCAAGTCCCGAGTCAAGACAGGCAAGCCCCGAGTCAAGTCCAAAGTCAAGACTGGAAAGTCTCAAGTCAAGTCCTAAGTCCTGCATTTTGAGTTTCGAGTCCTTTCAAGTCCTTTTAACCACAGACTAATATATTAACACAGATTGTGTATGCTTTTCAAACACTGTATTTATTTATTAAAACAAGTGCATTTTAAATTGCAGGAAAGAAAATTGTGCTGACATTGCACTTTATAATAGCACTATTAACCAGTCATTTTAAACATTAACTCATTCCTTTACAGAACAAACACATTGAAAAATAAAGTGCAAATGTACTTATTTGTACAAAAGTGTTAACATTGAAAAAACATGACATATACGTGAACATAACAAAAAAGTTGTACTTTTTATATGTCAGGGCCCTATGCTGCATTGCATTTGCAAAAGACCAAATCAGCCAAGAGTCTGTCAGTCATTTGTGCACGATGGGGGCGTAGTATGATGCCACCATGGCTGAAAACTCGCTCCACTGGAGCACTGGAGGCAGGCACTGCCAAGACTCTCATGGCCACTCGGAACAGTGAAGGAAGAGTCTTCATGTTCAATGCCCTGAACAAAAGGGGGGAGAGAGTTGTTTTGGGTTGGTGCACTACTTGTAAGTGTATCTTGTGTTTTTTATGTTGATTTAATTAAAAAAAGAAAAGAAAAAAATTATTTCTTGTGCGGCCCGATACCAATCGATCCACGGACCAGTACCGAGGTAAACAACCAACAGTATGTCAGAAAGCTAGCTAAAACGGTACACATATTCATAATATAGTATACATTTTAACTGACCTTTATTTTACTATTTTTGTCTTTTTTTAGGTGGCTAAAATACGCGGTGCTGCTGACCGCCGTCTAACGTTACGTGTGATATATTGACTAACGTAACCCTGCTTAAAAAAAATCACTGAACAAAAAGTATGAATAAGGTAGTGAACTGCAACAGATTCCCGTGTTTGCAATAACGTTATAACGTTAGCAGTGAGTTTACAGCCTCACTGATTTAACTACACAGCAAATAAAAGTCACGTTACTTAGCCAATAAACGTTATCTTACATTCAAAACTTACCGTTCTTTGTGCAACTTCAAATGCCGGACGAAGTTGGAAGTTGTTGCCTCTCCATCAGTAATTTTCGAACCGCATGTGTTGCATACTGCAAACCGTTTTGTGTTGACCACCTCGTAATTTTTATACCCAAACAAAATTATTTTAGGTATCATTTTTTGTTCACTGGCGTGTGGTTTGGACATGTCTTCTTCGTTGGTTGTCCTGCAATTTGATTGGATGAATGCTGTGTGATGAAAACAAAGTAGATCTAATTTGATTGGCTGTTGTACTGAGAGCACACCAGCTGACACACGCAACGCTGATAGACAAGTACACAATGAAAAATACGGAGCGCTCCCGAATAACTTTTTCATCTTTGGGTTTTGGGGAAAGTAGCAAGTCATGTCAAGTCATGTCAATTCAAAAGGCTCAAGTCCAAGTGAAGTCACAAGTCATTGATGTTAAAGTCTAAGTCGAGTTGCAAGTCTTTTTACATTTTGTCAAGTCGAGTCTAAAGTCATCAAATTCATGACTCGAGTCTGACTCGAGTCCAAGTCATGTGACTCGAGTCCACACCTCTGGGTAATACTAACCTTCGGGAGTTTTGTCGCCGTCATCATTATTACCGTTTATCGTTACATCCCTACAATATAGTCTTGTTTCCTGGTGATAACTCCAAACGCTGTGTCTTAGTGGTTGCAGGTTTGAATAGATCCCCACCGTGAGGCTTCATTTGATTGGTGGAATGGAGTCCAATGTCACAAAAGCTTAAGTTGGAGTGGCGAAACAGAGTCACGTGACAGTGCCTGCCAGGAGAAGGCTTGTCTTTATCAATAGATTGTCAATTATTATGATGTAAATAAAGGTAACGATCGGAATGAAACTCAATGTAACGGAGTAAAAGTAGCGTTTCTTCTTCACAAAAATACTCAAGAAAAAGTAAAAAGTATGTTACATTAAAACTACTCTGACAAGTACAATTTTTTCTAAAAGTTTTTTAAGTAAATGTAACTGAGTAAATGTAACTGAGTAAATGTAGCGCATTACTACCCACCTCTGCTTAATTGTTTTAGGGGTTTGTGTTAAAGCATTACCCTAGTTCACTTTTGGCCAACAACATTTTTTCTTTTTTTTTGTGGCAAGTCGTAACAATATATCAGTTTATTTCATAGTAATATATCGTAAGCAAAAACACTTATCAACTGGAAAATTAACAGATTCAACATCGACATACCGTAATGTCTTATACATTGTGACTGTGTGTTTTAGGGTGAATTCCTGGCAACCACAGCTGCTGGTATTTTACCGTAAATTGTGTGGATTTTTTTTTACAGTGTAAGAGTAAAAGTCTGCTGGTATAAAGGGGAACTGCACTTTTTGCCCATCATCCACAATTCTTATGTGTCATAAGAACACACATCTTTCTCTTTTCTGTGTATTCTGAATTGTTAAAAAAAACTGCTAGACAGAGGCGACTAAATATGTCATTTTAAATCATTACACATTGGTTTGAGGTTTCAGGTTGATTACAACTGCATAACCATGAAGCAATGTACAGTTTGTGTGCATCAAAAGCCTCCATCCCACATCTACACCTGTGACACATTGGTCTTATGCAAGTTTCCCATTTTGAAATCCTTTTGTTGCATCTCTAATCTTTAAACCGGTCTGAAATGTCTTTCTAGGTTATGTCGTTGTTACTGTGCAGTGTCTTACATCAGTCCTCTGGCTGAACAAGGACCATTGTGTTCCATATTTTAAGACTAGGATTTTTCAATTCCCGCTGTGGCCCTGGATTTCTGTCTTGCTTGGTAACAAAGCAATGCTGGTCTCATCACGTGTAAAAACATCACTAAATGCTTCCCACCTTTCAACCCTTTAGTTCATTTATGACCTAGAGCCATTTGGACTCAATTGGATGTTACCAACACCTCAGCTCTTATATGCTGACCTGGTCATCCATCAGCGTCTGCCTTTGTTTTTTTTATTACACACTCCCTCAGAGTACCACCTTGTCCGCCAATTTAACTGACTCTATGGCTTATAAATACAATTACAAGGACACACAGACCATTGTTTTAGTTTCTCAAAATCCAGGAGTGCAATTAAAACCATCATGTTAGCATGGCTGTGACATCTATTCAGACACTCTTTTTCAAGCCTCTTAGCCATTTTCTATATTGACTTGTTTTGTCACTCCATGGATTAGATTTAATGGTCGAGACTCCAATCACTTTGATTAATCTGTGTTTACCTTGTGTCTTAATGATTTGAATGTGTAACGATGCGCTCTTTGAGCATGTGGCGTGACCCCAGGATGCAGTGACATCATGGTAAGTGCAGTCAAAAAGAGTCTTTATTGAACTAAGGAGATACTCAAGCAGAGCAGCATGATACACAAAATAATACGAAACATTATAATGAATTATTTAAAAAATATAGAAAGTTAAGACACACAAGAAGTTCGAAACAAAATAAAACTAGTCCTTGTCAATACTTTAGATTGTCTCTGAAATTATATTTAGATTACTGTATTTTCCGGACCATAAGGCGCACTGCCGATGAGCGGGTCCAGTCAAGTGTATTTTCATACAAAAGACGCACCGGATTATTGGGCGCATTAAAGGGGTCATATAATTTTTTTTTTTTTCTAAATGTAAAACACTTCCTTGTGGTCTACATAACATGTAATGGTGGTTCTTTGGTCAAAATGTTGCATAGATTATGTTTACAGATCATCTTCAAGCCGCTTTCTGACAGTCGCTTCAGTATGCACCGTTTTGTGGGTGGTCTTATTTACATGGCTCACCTTCGGCAGCGTTTTTTCTCCGTCATCTTTGTTGTACCGGTGTAGCGTGCAATAACAATGTGTCCCGTGAAAAACCGTCTGACCGGAACTGTCTAATAACTAAAGTTCCTTGGGTGAATAATGTAAACTCAGTACACCGGTATGTTTTAGCGCTTTCATGGCGAGTTTTCTGTCAGATATAAGTAAGAACTTTACGCTACTTTAAATTAGACATGGCAACAGCATAGGATAATGTCCCATAACAAGAAGATAGAGAAAAAGAAGAAGCTTTTCGACAATGGCGTCGGCAACGGACTACAAAGGCGGACTCGCACAAATTTTCAGGACTTATGGAGATCCCAAATACAGATCAGCAGGTACCAGAAGGTAAGCAAAGTTGCTTTTGCATAATATTGCGAAACAAGACGCCAGATAATGTTTTACCTTATATACACACACCATAATAATACTCGTATGTTGAAGCACAGTACAATTCTTCAAGCGGTGCGGTCTTCATAGCTTACCAAAGTCGTACTAAAACATTTTGATCGATTTTTGAGCGACTTGTGTAATGTTCTATATTTTCAATGGAACATATAAAATGTTGGTGGTGTTTACTTGAGTCATATTGCAGTCTACAGGTATCTCTTATGTGTGACTGCCATCATATTGCAGTCTACACCTATCTCTTATGTGTGACTGCCATCTACTGGTCACACTTATCATTTCACCATGTACCAAATAAAATAGCTTTGATGTAGGTAAGCACAACCAAAATGATTCCGTACATTAGGCGCACCGGGTTATAAGGCGCACCGTCAAGTTTTGAGAAAATTAAAGGATTTTAAGTGTGCCTTATAGTCCGAAAAATACGGTAGCCTCAAACATCAAAAGGAAACTCGCCTCATGAACAATGCCCCAAAATACTGTTATTGATCATAAATGTACAATATTTCATAGTAATGTTATTAGAAACTGCATCATAATATGAGATAACTTCATCATCTTGGTATTAACAATAGCATGATTTTAAATCCTCAGGTGGCAAGTAAAGTCCTTTAAAATTATTGTTGCCTGCAAATCTGAACAACTTCTACCAATTTGCATACTGTAGTTCTCAAAACATGCAATAATAATGTTTTCCCCATTATTAAAAATCTATTGTTACTGCCTTATTAACTGTACCAGAATATGGTGATTGATTACAAGGTACATGGAGGAAGCTGAATGCTGAAAACCACAATGTCTGATCAATTTATCATGACTTCATCATTTTGCATTATTATTTCATAAGGTCTCATATTTTTTTTAACTGGACTTATTTTCTATTCTTAATTTTTTTATTATTATTTAATATCCTGCGCTTATTTATTATTATAAAATGTTACTGTCAGTATTTTAGTATTTTTGTTTGATTCTGCTGCTTGTATCGCTTTTATTTGTTTTAATGTTGTTGAGGTTGTTGTGTTGTTTTTATTATGATATGGATACCCCTGGTTCTGAAATAAATGGCTGTAAATTTGTTTCAATATAATATTAACTCTATTTGTTAACTTATCATTTTATCATTGAACAAGTTATCCATACAAACTGTGTATTAACCTTACTGTTAAGAATTCAATACCCTTTCTTTTTCTGTTAGAAAATGGCAACTAAATAATGCTGCACATTTTAAACATAAGAAGTGAACACACTTTCAGTAACCGCTGAGCCACAGAGAAGTGGGAATAAATAAACTCTGCTTCTTTCCTTTCAGACATGTTGCATTATGCAATTGTAAACATGACATACTTTAATGTAACAGGTACAGTTGTTTTTTGCTAATAGTAATATTCTTTATAAAGTCTCCCTGTTTGTTTTTCGAATTTTGTGCTATCGCTGACACATTGTGAGAACGAGGGGCGCGCCAGCCATGTGGCAGTGTAAAAGTAGCGCATTAGCCCTGATCCAAAAGGCCAGACATCCTAACATATAGCCCCAACTTGAGAGAGATAGCGAGAGGGCCTATGAATACTGCATGATGGAGCTTTTATTACAGAGGAGCTAGAGTGTAAATAAGATCTAGGCAATGGGGCACATTTACTGGGGTCAGATCAGGGGGAAATGACAGGGGGTGGCTATGTAACCTTGTCCCTAGCTCTCCCGCTGTCACGAGTCCGTCACTGTAATTCATATAAGAATGTTCAGCCCTGAGCTGGTCAAGGACAGTTTTCTTTAACCAAGCCGCATCATATATTTATCTTTATAGCATCCCCTATAACAGTTTGAAACATAGCAATTTGTACTTTATATTCATAACCATATTTTTTTAAGTACTTTCCATCAAGCTTAATGTTAAGATTATGGACATACTGTATGTCTTGATTGTGTCTTCAAAAACACAGTTCACTTTAAAGTTCAATAGTTCAATGGTTATGCTAAGCAATGTGACTAATTCAATGTCAATTAAATAGTACTATTGTGCCTTACACCTCAATAGTCGTCACAATGTATTTTTAAGTAAGTCAACTTTCAAAACTAAACTATTTTATAGCCGTCGCAATATGTATATTAAATCTACCTGGAGCTAAAAACATGAAAAATAAGTGTGCAATATCTTACAAAAGTGAGTAAAAAACACTTTTAATTTCAAAAACCATTTTATTTTATTTTTTCAAAACTGTGCTATAGACATGATAGTTGGATATACTTTAGAGTAGTCATTGTACAACTTATAATAACTGCTGTTATTTTTTATAATCTACACTTATTCCAAAGCAGTATGCTGACTATTTTAAGTTCGTATTGTCCTTTGTGAAGATTAGGGATGGTTATTGTTTACATTTTAATCGATACTAGTACTGAATCGGTACCTTTTATAACTGTGCCGGTGCTTTAAACCATGCAAGAAACCAGTGCTTAAAACATGAAGAACATTCACATTTTTGTTAAAGAAAAAACAATGCCTTTTTATTCTTATTGAATTTTGTAAAATTCAGTGTGAACAGACGAGTGATTTAAATACTTAAACTATTTAATTAAATATTAAATAAATAAGCAAAAAATATAAGAAACAAAATCCACAACAAAGAATTATGATTGTTGCAGCAAACTTAACCAGCAGCAATACAGAAAATAGAGAATGTTAAAAAAAATTACTTGCTTGCGTTGTTAGTTGATGCTCTATTTCAGGGATTTTTGAATGCACCTTGCTCGCGATAACTGTCATTGGTACATAATGAGAAAGTGCTGTGTGGTTGTTTTGGTTTCTGTCTAGCACGGCAGCACTTGCAGTGTTATGAGGGTTGTTGTTGATGTGTTAAGGTAGGAAATAAAGTATAAAAAGAGTTTCAGACTCTGTGCTTCTGTCGAGACACTACATTACTTATAAGACGTTACTTGCACAATATCTCTGCCAAGTACTCATTTATTTTGCACCGAAAAAAGGCACCGATAGCTACTTTTTTTGGTCTGGTTACTGTCATTTACATCGGCACTGGTGCTATTATAAAACAGTTTTGGCACCCATCTCTAGTGAAGATTTAAGAAAAATAGTTGATGAAATGTAAGGGATGTACTTTCTTGTGTTAGTTAATGTGTATACTAGGGCTGTTAACATGTTAATGCATGTGATTAATCACAAAAATGATCGCGTTATTCATGTACAATATTCAATATAAGGTTCATCACACAATTTATTTTGATAGCACATGTCCATGTGCTAATGGTTACTTAAAAGGTGACATAGGTTGTTATATGATCAGTGATCAGGTCAATGCATACGCCAGTGCAAAGATGAGTGAGGAGACTATGACTAGCTGTTCGGTGGAAAATTTAACTTCAAAGTATACCTCGATGAGACGTAAGATAAAACAAAGGTAATTTGAATATATTGCTGCGATAAATTATCTTACCATTGAAGTACAGCAATTTTAAAATTGCATATAAAAGCAAAGCACTTTAATTAGGCAGCCGCTAGCAAGAACGCCAACTTCGACAACAAGGAGTGGTCAAAAAACAACGCTGGCAGAGTATAACTGTGGAAATGTTGTCAACAAAAGTACCACAGATAAGTTAGGCAACAGTTTTGTAGCACCTGTGAATAATCAAAATTCTAAAGTTTTATTAATCTGATAAAAAGTGTAATCGCTCAACAGTACTCGCTATACCAAACAATATTCAAAAGGCATTTTAAGCAGATCTGTAACAGAATATACACACATAGCTTCTGTTTTGGTGCATTCCGCCACAGGCTGGGTACTCAGGCTAGAATAATGGGAGGACTCCAGGTAGTTTGTTTGATAGCTTTTTAGGCTTCCACAACCTGCTCATTCAGCATTAACATTTCTACCCCTGCGATCTCGCCTCAATTAACATCGTCGGTTTAATTACGAGGCAGCAGTCATGCTTAGCTGATATTGATTGTAGTTTAGAAGAATACTGAGACATCCACAGGAAAACAGGGCCACGAGTCTTTTGTGAAAAGTGCTCTTTCGGGGAGAACATGACACAGATCGAATTTATTCTTCTGGAAACAATAAATAACTATCCATTATAATGATTGTATAAAAGTCAAGTTAGAGGTCATAGTTTAAAATTTAAAGCTATGGCTATTCAAGGTTTATTTATCTTATCGTTGACTTCAAACACATAATTTTCATATTTGACGCATGCTTTTTTGCTTTAAATGACATAACCATAAGAATTAAACGAAGCAATAAACACTATTGAAATCAGTCAGACAATCAAAGTGATATAATTTTTTTGTTTACAATTACACAAAAAGGTATACGTAAAATAAGCCCACGTAGATGTATTCATAACACTGTTGGTTAATAACTAATGTTGCATTTGCGTTGGTGTTTAAAGGGCTGCCTTAGTTTCGAGGTGTCTCGCCAAGAGGCAATGTGATACTCCAGTCTGTGTCAAGTGTAATCACACATTGCACCAGGCACATTCTGTTTCACACTCATTGATAGGTGGTGTAGCCAGGTATGATCGTGATACCTGGCTACCAAACCATGTGATGCCAGGACCCACGTCATCCCCATCACCGGGCAGCTGTTAGTGCATATTAATTATTAAAGATTGTGCGCTGAGAGGTCATGAGGTAATGTGACTGGTAAACTAAGCTCTAAGCAATGTAACTAAAGCTGCAGTCTGCCATTAAGGAGTTTGACATATAGATCACAATGGGGCCTGTTTGTTTGCTGCTTCTCTTGCAACTCAAAACTTGGGACCTTCTGTAGGTTGCAGCCGACTGACCCATGACCAAGTTTTACAGGGGAAAAAAATGTTTTCACACTAAATTACACATTTTGCCTTAAGTTTTGCATTGTTAAACCTTGCTTTCACTGCTTTGTCCTATCATTTTGGGTTTAGAAATATACTGAGAGCCCTTTTTGAAGAAGAATGCAGTTTCACGTTGTATTCTTTTTGTCTATCTAGAGCATATCATCTACTTGGCAAGAGGGTTTTAGCTGTCAAGGTGAGACATCTGCTATGACTGATCTTTCATGCTATTGAAAAATGTTCTTGAGGGTGATCAATAACAAATATTCCTTCTACAGTTAAATTGGCCTGATGAGTTCATGCAAATGTCAGTCTATTTTTTAGCTTAATGATGATGATGTATGTTTTGGAAAAACTATCAGACAGTCACTATAACTTTAGGTAGACCTGTGCGACAACAAAATTAGAGCGACCTGAAAACATTCTCCTAAGAACTTGCGTCCTCCACAGTGATACTTGTGTTTTACACAACTGAGCTGTTTTTACCCCCAATTTTGTGAGTCTGACAAAAGAAATAGACGGAAATCAAATTTACACTGCAAAGGATGCTGGTTCTTGGGAAGATAGAAGGTCCCCTGCTTCATCAACTGCAGCATGTGGGACCAGGTGCTTCCTTTCAACTGATGACTGGCATTTGATTTAACAAAGGTAAAAAACTGCAGTCTAATATTAGTATGTACTCAATTGTAATGCTGTATTTATTTATAAACATTTACACTATATTGATGATATAACTCAGGTATTTGCATTTACTGTTGTACATATTACATTGTCTTAATTTTAATGTTTCCTAATGATGGTGTCTTCTGCTTTGATTTGTTTTAACAGGTAATTCCTCTTGACATTACTGTGGAGCTACAGAAGCAGATCATGTCAGAGTTAGAAATTCTCTACAAGGTCAGTTTTTATTTGATGAGTTGTATGTAAAATGTACGTAGATGTAGAATGTACAAAGCAAGATTTAAGGGTGCCGTTTTTCAGCGGAGAGGGGACTGTCTAGAGGGCGCTTCTGTTTGAGCGAGCTCCCGCCCTCTTCCTGGTTTGACCATAGAAGATATGCACTACTGATACACACGCACTAGAGCTGCAGCCATCAATTATTTTAGTAATCGAGTAATCTATCAATTAGTTTGTTCGATTAATCGAGGAATCGAATAAACGCACTTCCTAGCCTCAATGCGTATTTTAGGGACTATAGTAGAGGTGGAAATCTTTAGGCATCTCACGATTAAATTCTGATTTTTTTTTTTTTTTTTTTTTTTTTTTTTTTTATTAATTATGAATCGTTTTAGAATCAGGAAAAAAAAAATCGCAAATTGGATGTGAGTTTGAGTTGTACGGTATACCGGTACTCATAAAGAACCGCGGTACCAATGAACTAAAAACGGTACTATATTGATTCTGAAAAATACCAGTTTCTTGTTTTTTTTCCGGGCATGACGGCGCGCCGTCATCACATTGTGAGATTGTTGGTTTAACGAGCAGAAGAGTATGTTTGGCAAGTCACACGCACAAAGTACTTACAAGCAGACACGGTGTGTTGACAGAAAGGGAGAATGGATACATTTAGGCTTAAAAACTAACAATAAAGGTACAACTACAACACTGAAACGCCGCTCAGCGAGAGGTGCTTTAAAACATGGCGTAGCTAGCAGCTAACGACCCTCCGCAGTCGGCAGTATTTAAGCTGAATCACCAATCCTCGCCTCCATGGCGACAAATAAAGTAAGTTTCTTACAAGTATCATCACTGCAGGACGAGAAATAGATAAACATGCTTCACTACACACTGTAGTAGGATACAATAGCTCACCGCTAAGAACAAGCTGGCTCTCCTCAATGTAAACAAATGCCATGGGTGGATCTACACCTGACATCCACTGTAATGATACCAAGTACAAGAGCGTATGCAGTCGATACTACGATGATTACATCAATATTTTTACTGTCACAAAATCTTTTTTCCTTTTCTTTACATTTATATTATGTTTATAAACTCAAGAAACACGTACCTGGACACATGAGGACTTTAAATATCCATCAATCCATTTTCTACCGCTTATTCCCTTCGGGGTCGCAGGGTGCGCTGGAGCTTATCTCTACAATCGGGCAGAATGCGGGGTACACCCTGGTATGATACATGATATTGCCAAAAGAATTTGGCCACCCATCCAAATGATCAGAATCAGGTGTCCTAATGACTTGGCCCGGCAACAGGTGTATAAAATCAAGCACTTAGGCCACGTAAACTGACAGAGAGGGGTCAGCAGATGCTGAAGCGCATAGTGCAAAGAGGTCGACCACTTTCTGCCCAGTCAGTTGCTACAGAGCTCCAAACTTCATGTGACCTTCCAATCAGCCCACGTACAGTACGCAGAGAGCTTCATGGAATGGGTTTCAATGGCCAAACAGCTGGAACTAAGCCTTACATCACCAAGTCCAATGCAAAGCGTCGGATGCAGTGGTGTAAAGCACGTCACCACTGGACTCTAGAGCTGTGGAGATGCGTTCTCTGAAGTGATGAATCACGCCTTTCCATCTGGCAATCTGATGGATGAGTCTGGGTTTGGAGGTTTCCAGGAGAACGATACATTTGCATTGTGCCGAGTGTGAAATTTGGTGGAGGAGGAATTATGGTGTGGAGTGGTTTTTCAGGAGTTGGGCTTGGCCCCTTAGTTCCAGTGAAAGGAACTTTGAATGTTCCAGGATACCAAAACATTTTGGACAATTACATGCTCCCAACCTTGTGGAAACAGTTTGGAGCGGGCCCCTTCCTCTTCCAACATGACTGTGCACCAGTGCAAAAAGCAAGGTCCATAAAGACATGGATGACAGAGTCTGGTGTGGATGAACTTGACTGGCCTGCACAGAGTCCTGACCTGAACCCGATAGAACACTTTTGATATGAATTAGAACGGAGACTGAGAGCCAGGCCTTCTCGACCAACATCAGTGTGCGACCTCACCAATGCGCTTTTGGAAGAATGGTCGAAAATTCCAATAAACACACTCCGCAACCTTGTGGACAGCCTTCCCAGAAGAGTTGAAGCTGTAATAGCTGCAAAAGGTGAATCGACATCATATTGAACCCTATGGGTTAGGAATGGGGTGGCACTTCAAGTTCATATGTGAATCAAGGCAGGTGGCCAAATACTTTTGGCAATATAGTGTATATACCCAAATTTGTGGTATCATCCAAAACTAATGTAAAGCATCCAAACAACAGAAGAATATGTATTTAATGTATTACATTTTAACAGAAGTGTAAATGGAACATGTTAAAACAGAAAATAACCAGATATTAACAGTAAATTATATATAATAAGTAATATATTAATCGATTTTCTACAGATTGTCCCTCAAAATGTTGACAAAATAATAGAATAGGAAATGACACAATATGTTACTGCATACAGACAAAATAGGAGCCTTTGTTTGCTTACTAACTACTAAAATACAAGTTGTACTGTAATATTTTTTTGTTAAAATAAAGCCTATAATGCTGTTTTTTGTGGCACACTTTATTTAGAAAAGTATCGAAATACATTTTGGTACCAGTACCAAAATGTGGGTATCAGGACAACCCTAATGTGAATTTTTTTTAGCACCCTTAGAAAATAGTGCCATACCCTTAATTGTTTTTTTCCAATAAATGCAGGCCATCAATATTAAAATTGCACTTTTAACATGTGTGCATTAATAAAAAATAAAAATAAAAACTTGCCGCACATCATTGCTCTCATGTGCGCTCTGTCGCGAATTTAAAGTTACATGCATTTCATGCGGTCCAGATTTTATATATTTATATTAGTTACGCTCTTCAATGATTAATCAAAGCAACAAAACATAAATGGACACTTTTTTCCAAATATAATTATTTGATATAATGGATTAATTGTTGTAGCCCTAAAGATATAGTGATGCAACAAAAGCAATGTTTGGAAACGCGTATGGTTTCTCTCATCGGTTCAACAGCAACAAAGCAACCATAGCATCGATTGTTAATTTTTCATTCTCCAAGATCTCTTAATGCGTGTGCATGCGCGACAAGCATGCACATTTGCACGAGACACCCGTAATTGATGTCATTAGCGCCAGTCACATAATTCATTCAGTTTTTACAAAGTTAATTTTACAATTGTGATAAATATAGACATTTATTTATTAAATATGTTCCCTGAAACCACTTTTGGTAAAATATGTCAGCCTGGTTTAAAAAAAAGTCAGACTTGAACCCGCTGCAAACTGCTCCTTTAATGGCATCCCCTGAAGGCACATCTTCCTTTATGTTCTGTAATATTTCTCACAGGACTAATAAAGTATCGATCTGTCTGTACCCTTTTAAGTGTGTCAAACTCGTTGGACACTTTTGACATCCAATGTTCCACATGTTTTGATTTGTTATTCAGACACAAGTTATTGACAGAGGGGAGAATATGGATAATCACATCAGGTTTTTTCCATACCATAACATTTTATTTTGTGAATATATTATTTTATCAGCTCAAACCACATATGATACTTACCTTTCCTTTCTTGTTTTATATGAGGAACTGCAAATAGCTGATATATTTGTTCACATATTATAGGACAGTTGAACCATTTGGTTTAACTTTGTATTTTCCTAAAATGTCTATGTAGAAATTAAGAAGATCCTCACTCTTAGATAGATTCCTTCCATCTTGTTCTGTAGGTATTAATTGTCGTTTATGCTTTTTGCAGTGTGACTCACCCTACATCATCACTTTCTTCAGTGCTTTTTTTGTGGAGAACCGGATATCCATATGCACAGAATATATGGACGGTGAGTTTCTCTTCGTTGTTCTTCCTCGCACCTGCCCTCTGTGTTTTGACTCTGTATCCATTTACACATCTGCTGATCAAAAGAATTTCATGGTGTTGTGGGCTGCTTACTGGGCCCATGTGCTAAAAGCTACAAGGGCGTGATAAATCCTGACTTGAGTGGAATCGGAGGGCTGTGTGCACAACGTGTTTCTCCACTGGTTTGATAGGTGAATGTCTGCATTAGTAACTGTGTGTGTTAACTGTGTTAATGCATTGATTCCCCTGTTTCACACCTTGGTCAAACTGTCAACGGCTTAGCACTTACAAAAATCCAGTTGATATATTTGTCACTATCAATGTAAAGGTTGTATTTAACATTTTTGATAAGATCTCCAAAATATATATATATATATAATTGTTTTACCCATTAGGCATATTTACTGTAATTATTCCTCTATTGTTGCTGATTTTTGTCACTTAAAAGCTTTTACTGTTAAAGGAAAAACACACTTTTTTTGGAGTTTTGCCTATCATTTACAATCCTCATGTGAGACAAGCACACATATGCTTTTCTTTTTTAATGCATTCTAACTCGTAAATAAACGATAGCAATAGTCAGCTAACAACAGAGGCTATGGGATTTGCTCTATTCCAAAACCCTGCATCAACATTTAATATACACATATGTATATATGTAATGTAGTAACAAGCACATTCATAAAAACATGTAATACTTAAAGGCCTACTGAAATGCGATTTTCTTATTTAAACGGGGATAGCAGGTCCATTCTATGTGTCATACTTGATCATTTCGCGATATTGCCATATTTTTGCTGAAAGGATTTAGTAGAGAACATCGACGATAAAGTTCGCAACTTTTGGTCGCTGATAAAAAAGCCTTGCCTGTACCGGAAGAAGCAGACGATATGCGCGTGACGTCACCGGTTGTGGAGCTCCTCACATCTGCACATTGTTTACAATCATGGCCACCAGCAGCGAGAGCGATTCGGACCGAGAAAGCGACGATTTCCCCATTAATTTGAGCGAGGATGAAAGATTCGTGGATGAGGAAAGTGAGAGTGAAGGACTAGAGGGCAGTGGGAGCGATTCAGATAGGGAAGATGCTGTGAGAGGCGGGTGGGACCTGATATTCAGCAGGGAATGACTAAAACAGTAAATAAACACAAGACATATATATACTCTATTAGCCACAACACAACCAGGCTTATATTTAATATGCCACAAATTAATCCTGCATAACAAACACCTCCACCCTCCCGTCCATATAACCCACCAATACAACTCAAACACCTGCACAACACACTCAATCCCACAGCCCAAAGTACCGTTCACCTCACCAAAGTTCATACAGCACATATATTTCCCCAAAGTTACGTACGTGAAATGCACATAGCGGCACGCACGTACGGGCAAGCGATCAAATGTTTGGAAGCCGCAGCTGCATGCGTACTCACGGTACCGCGTCTGCGCATCCAACTCAAAGTCCTCCTGGTAAGAGTCTCTGTTTCCCAGTTCTCCACAGGCCAATGGTAAAGCTTGACTGTCATCTTTCGGGAATGTAAACAATGAAACACCGGCTGTGTTTGTGTTGCTGCAGCCGTCCGCAATACACCGCTTCCCACCTACAGCTTTCTTCTTTGCTGTCTCCATTGTTCATTGAACAAATTGCAAAAGATTCACCAACACAGATGTCCAGAATACTGTGGAATTTTGCGATGAAAACAGACGACTTAATAGCTGGCCACCATGCTGTCCCAAAATGTCCTCTACAATCCGTGACATCACGCGCAGGCGTCATCATACCGAAACGTTTTCAGCAGGATATTTTGGCGCGAAATTTAAAATTGCACTTTAGTAAGCTAACCCGGCCGTATTGGCATGTGTTGCAATGTTAAGATTTCATCATTGATTTATAAACTATCAGACTGCGTGGTCGGTAGTAGTGGGTTTCAGTAGGCCTTTAAATTTTTGGGTCATTTTAAGCATACGGCAGCATTTTAATTTGACAGACAAATCACAACATTCGCTATCTACTTCAACAACAACAACTGCTACCACTACTAATCATGGCACACTTAATAAGGAACAACAAAGACTACTTTGGGACAAAGGTTGCCCCAGAAACTCAGATTTTTTAACCTGAATATAAGGAGGATGAGCAATACATTTTAGAAGCTGTGTGCTAAACAGATCCAGCTCTAGTGAGACACTAAGCATCATGTAGCACTATTGCTAAGTGCTAAACAAGAAATACAAACTATGAACATAGTAAAACAATCACTTATTGTACAATGTCGGCTCTCACTGGGATGCCGACTGATGGGATGTTTATATCTTCCCGTTTATATGAAGAATTAATCATAACCCAACTTCTCAGTTTATGGCAACATTCTTCTAAATGAGAGGCATGATTTTTCATGTACAACTAACTTTCACCAAGTCAGGCAATACAGCAGCTCAGTATGGCAATATTTGCATAAGCTAGTTACCTCTCTGTGATCACAACACAGCTAAAATAGTGCCTCTGCGTTAGCGCTTATAACAACAAAATACTAGTTAATATTCAGGTCACGAGATGTAAATGCAGTATTGTTGGTGTTTTTTTAATGTTTATGGGCGCAATAGAGTACTCGATTTAGCTGCATTGTTAGCCACCTCATACTTGCCGTATTTTACTAGTTAGAATACATAAAAACAGAAAGACATATGTTTTGTTGTCTTACATAGGGATTGTGAATGAGTGCATCATTCCCAAAAAAGGGCAGTTCCCCTGTAAAGCCACATTAGTTGTGTGTGATCATCACGCTCAGTAAAATGATGTTGCAAAAAGTCTAGTCCAAGTGCTCAAATCTCCAAGTGTGTTGTTTGTATGACTGTGATTACTCACTTTCACTAAGGCCATCATGCCTTTGTGTCATTGTTGTTCCATTGTATAGAATGAAATGGTGTATGATAATGACTGTCTTTTGAATGCAGGTGGTTCACTTGATGTGTACAAAAGAATCCCTGAGCATGTCCTAGGGAGGATTGCTGTGGCAGTAAGTGATTATAGTGCACAAAATCCAAAATGTATACAATGCAAATTTAATTTGTATTTTTTTACCGTCAGTAAGGAGAAAGTATTTGACTGAGTTACCATTTTAGATCCACTTTTTCATACCCATTGTTAAGATAAAGAGCAAGTCCAGGAGGGAAAAAGAATCCAAAAGTGTCAAAAGTTAAATTAGTTCGCATTATAATTAGTTTAGCTCATATGAGCCCCTCCTTTTACTATGCACGGTTCAAACCAGCACGTTGATAGTAACAGCCTTGATGTTGATGAATGCATGTCCCCTTTCCACACTCATTAACCTACTCTGAGTTATTTTCCACTTTTCGGTACCCCATCTTCAGACACAGTCTGTAATCAAACAATGACAGCTGGTTAGTCTGTGTTCATTGTAATTTACAGCTTTCCCTTCTTTTCATCGTCACCACTTCTAATTATCACAGGAGAGGCACCCAAGAGGGCCTGAGTAGGGCGCTACACGTCATCCACACCACTTTTTTTGAAGCTGCATGACCTCAGAGCATTTGTACTTGGTGATGTGGATTACTGCAATGCCAGTGCACGAAAGTGCTTTACTTTTGTAAGTAGTGTTGAAATGCAAGGACATGTTGTGTTAAGTGCACTTTCATTAATGCCATTCAGGAGATACTCCCTTCAGCTCAACTAATTTTCAGTATCTGTACTTTCAGTGAATCATTCAAGGTACTCAGAGACCAAATTGTGACTTAATGAAAGAGTGACTTTTTAAGCTAAGGTCGGCTTACAGACAGACATTTTTTTTATTTTGCCAATGGGCCTTGTTTTACCAACCGTGTTTTATCAATCACTATTTTGTTCAGGTACTGAAAGTATCTGTCCACAAAGTGGACAACTGCTAAAGCGCACAGGAATCGTGTCACTTTGCCACTGGAGTTATGAGTAGGGATGGGCATCTTTGATCTATTTTAAGCAATTATTTAATGCATTAAGGATGCTTTTTCATCAACTAGCAATTAGATTAAATACAACGCTGATTTCTTTTCGCCGTTTCGAATTACAATGGTACCTTAACTTACAATAGGAGCACAATTTGTTCCACGAACAAGCTCGTAACTCGGAACACTCAGTGGAACCCCGCCCATTGAAATGAGTTAAAATCAATTTAATGTGTGCTTGACCATTTTAACAAGTTACATGCCTATTATAAAGAAAAACTAACTTTTAGATCAGGGGTGTCAAACTCATTTTAGCTCTGGGGCTGCATGGAGGAAAATCTATTCGGTGTTGACAGTGCACTGTTTCCCCTTCCTGAGGGGGCGGATGGTGGTCCAGAATTGCTTCGAAGCCGTCCGGAAGTCGTTCTGCATGGCTTCTGCGAACTCCTCCCATGTTCAAGTTTTTGCCTCTGCAACCGCCAAAGCTGCACACCGCTTGGCCTGTCGGAACCAGTCCAGTTCTTCTGGAGTGACATGAGCCAAAAAGACCCGATAGGACCTCTTCTTCAGCTTAACAGCATTCCTTACCATTGGTGTCCAACAGCGTGTTCAGGGTTTACCGCCAAGGCAGACACTGACCACCTCGACGTCCATTGCACCAGTCGCCCAGGGGGGGTAGTAGTAAACACACTGACCTTCACCCACCCTTCACCCACCCACCCACCCACATCTACGGTCCCTTCCAAGGTTTCTCATTGTATCCCATTGGGTTGAGTTTTTTCTTGCCCTAATGTGGGATCTGAGCCGAGGATGTGGTTGTGGCTTGTGCAGCCCTTTGAGACAATCGTGATTTAGGGCTATATAAATAAACTTTGATTGATTGATTGATTGACCTTGCCACAGCTCCGATCGACTGGCTCGACAATAGAGGCACGGAACATGGTCCACTCGGACTCAACATCCAGCGCTTCCCTCATAACATGTTCGAAGTTCTCTTGGAGGTGGGAATTGAAACTCTCTCTGACGGGAGACTCTGCCAGACCTTCCTAGCAAACCCTCACTATGCATTTGGGTCTGCCAGGTCTGTCCGGCATCCTCCCCCACCATCGTAGCCGACTCATCACCAGGTGGTGATCGGTTGAAAGCTCTGCCCCTCTCTTACCCGAGTGTCCAAAACATGAGACCGCAAATGATACAACCACAAAGTCGATCCTCGAACTGCGGCCGACTGGTGCCAAGTGCACATATGGATACTCTTATGTTTGAACATGGTGTTTGTTTTGGACAATCTGTGACGAGCACTAAAGTCCAATAACAAAACACCACTCTGGTTCAGATCAGGGCGGCCGTTTACCCAATCACGACTCTCTAGGTCTCACTGTCATTATCAATGTGAGCGTTGAAGTCCCCCAGCAGAACAAGGGAATCACCAGTGGGAGCACTCTCCGGTACTCCCTATCGGGACTCTAAAAAGGGCGGGTACTCTGAACAGCTGTTTGGTGTTTAAGCACAAACAACGGTCAGGATCTAGCCCAAACTTCTCTGCCTCGCACACCAGCTTAAGCTCCTTCCCACCCCAGCGAGGTGACATTCCACGTCCCAAGAGCTGGCTTCTGTAGCCGAGGATCGGACCGAGAAGGGCCCTGCCTTCGACTGCTGCCCAGCTCACAGAGCACCAGACTTCTATGCCACCTCCTATGGGTGGTGAGCCCATTGGAGGGGGGACCTACTTTGCCTCTTCGGGCTTTGCCCGTCCGGGCCCCATGGGGGAAGGCCTGGCAACCAGGCGCTCGCTATCAAGCCCCACCTCCAGGCCTGGCTCCAGAGGGGGGGGCCTGGTCACCCGCGTGCGGGCGAGGGAAACCTTGGTCCTCGATTTTTTTTTTTTTATAGAAGTCTTTGAGCTGCTCTTTGTCTGGTCCCTCACCTAGGACAAATTTAGCGTATACATGGGGTGTTTTTTTTTGGCCCGTTTACAAAATTGACTACATCCTTTTTTTTTTTCAATATTGCAGCCCCCGATAGAAAAAGTTTGTTTGCCCCTGCCTTAAAACTATTTTACATTATGTGTAAAATAGTGAAGTGTAAAATTTGAATGGAGGTGTGGTGGAGTGGTTGGTTTGACAGACTGTCAAAACTTTAAATACTTTTATGGTGTTTGTCTTAGGTAGTGAAAGGCCTAACGTATCTGTGGAGCCTAAAGATACTTCACAGGGGTGAGTAAAATTGGTAATGGGTTTTTGTTGGTCAACAGGAGTCGAGATGATAAAGATCAGTATGGGATTGCTGATGTTGCAGTTGTTTCAAGCAATTTGTCTCTACAGATGTCAAGCCCTCCAATATGCTGGTGAACACCCGAGGACAAGTGAAGCTCTGTGACTTTGGTGTCAGCACTCAGGTACTCTCGTTTGTTTCAGAGAGCGTCGGGTGGGTGG
This sequence comes from Nerophis lumbriciformis, assembly GCF_033978685.3. Taxonomy (NCBI): domain Eukaryota; kingdom Metazoa; phylum Chordata; class Actinopteri; order Syngnathiformes; family Syngnathidae; genus Nerophis; species Nerophis lumbriciformis. The sequence goes on from NC_084562.2 coordinate 45,928,870, forward strand.
GCGAGAGGAAAATTATATTCTACTGTGCTCAGTCCTGTGTGCATATGGTCAACCTGTCAATCACTGCATTCATTTTAGACTCGAGACACGAGTGCTTTCCCAAGGGTCTGTCTCGTACATTCACATCCCCCTTACCCCATTGTTCTGCAGCCTCCAAAAAGAATGTCGTTATAATTATGACCGCACACACAACTGCGAAGCCTCATTGATATGCATTCAACAGAAGTGCAGAAAGCGTGGGTTGCAGACAATACCCATGTCATTTTGTGCATTTTTTGGAACTGTGTTTTTCTCAGTATATAACTGCGTGTTGCCATGTTTGTATTTGAATTTGGATGTTTCTCAAAACATCATTAATATCGGCTTTCCTCCTCAATACAGGCATAGATCTCTAAAAGAGGTTATTCACTCGTAACCTTAAGCCTAATGTTTAACAATGTGGCATTAAAATTGAATCCAGCCTGTTTGGCTGTTTTTGGTTGCATCGTCTTTTTACACACTGACCTTCTCCCACTCGAGGACATGCTCTTAAAAGAAAACAGCCGTGCGGGAATTGGCATTCATTATCACTATCTTGTCATCGATGGCATGTGCCTTTGTACGCACACACACACGAGAGTGCATACTCACAGGAGCACTTTGCCTTACCCATGTTCCTTTTGGTGGGGGTTACAGACACCCCAAGTTATTAAATTGAAGTGTCAAAAAAATGTAGGTAGTGAGTACATGTCATGTCTGTGATCATGTTTTGTTTTAGTCATGTTCAGTTTTGTTTTTGGACTTTTTGTGCACTTTTGTTTGTTTTGTCACCATAGCAACCATTAGTTTTCACCTGTCACATCACGCACCTGTTTCACATTTTGAGTCACGCACCTGTTTTCACTAATCATGTCACTATTATTTAAGCTTTGAGTTGCCAGGCTGTCTGTCTGGCAACATCAGACTCTCCACACACCCTTATGACCCTTGCTGCTCTTTTTCATGCCGTTTTCTCGTCCAAGTAAGTTTTCTTTATTCATGCCATAGTTTGCAAGTTTTGTTTCATTGTTCATAGTTTCGGCCTTTGTGCAAGTTTTTGTGTTTATAGTCAAGTTTTGTACTTCCGCCCTTGAGCTTGCTTTTTGTTCCTTTGTTAGTGTAAAATTTATAATGTCTTTTCCTTCACGCCTTGCCCGCGCCAACTTTTCTTTGCATTCCGGGAAAACAAACCCCAAAGTCCACGTTCTGACAGTACAGGGACAAAACAGCTAAATTCCCTAATGTAGAACGTTTACATTTACCACCAGTTGACTAATTTATATTTGGTATAATTATGTCAGCCAGGAGGTCCTCTACTGTTACTGTTGGTTTGTCATTTAGTTATCAAACAATTGAAAAGTTAAATAATTCATGAAACTTTCAGGAAATGTACCCATTTTTACTTACCTTAAGTACCTTAAGTTTACACTTCTGTGTGTGTATGCTAGTGCCCTGTTGAGGCAAAGACAGTAGATGACTGACAAGAGGCTTTACTTTTTTTTTTTCAATTCGCCAGAGATATCTCAAAAAATTGTGGGCACATTTTGATTAAACTTTCAGGAAATGTCAGAAATTAAATAAGGAACACGTGATTCCGTTTTGGGGATGATCTGGATCACCATCTGAATTCAAGGCTATTTTCCTTTTGGGATTTAGGGCATAGCGGAGTACTGGACTTTCTAAGTGCTTTTCTAGTTATTGTTGTGGTCATAATGTTTTATACTGTTCCCCCTGTCATTAAGAGAATCGCTTGTCTTTCCCAGGTCAGAAAAATACATATGTCTTGATTTATTGTAGTTTTCACTGGGATTGTCCCGATCCGATATTAATATCGGATCAGCAAAAAAAATATCAGCAAAAAAAAAACAAGTATTGCATGCTATTGGGTTGCATCTAAAATCCCCGACATAAGCTTCGATAAAAACAGTCCTGTAGCGTGTTAACTTGTGCAATGCTGCACAGCCAGTTAACATCTAAATGTTCTCCAATAAGCACACAAGTTAGTTTTTTCCTTGCATTTAAGTGAATTATTTTACAAAAGGTAAACATGGTAGGCTATAGGCTAGTAGCAGCTCCACAGCAACTGAGCGCACAATAGCACACAAGCTAGACATACATAGTAAGTGTCCTTAATTGACCAATATTGCCGTCTAAAACATGACATTTGTCAATATAAATAAATAAATGATAAATGGGTTGTACTTGTATAGCGCTTTTCTACCTTCAAGGTACTCAAAGCGCTTTGACACTACTTCCACATTTACCCATTCACACACACATTCACACACTGATGGAGGGAGCTGCCATGCAAGGCGCTAACCAGCACCCATCAGGAGCAAGGGTGAAGTGTCTTGCTCAGGACACAACGGACATGACGAGGTTGGTACTAGGTGGGGATTGAACCAGGGACCCTCGGGTCGCGCACGGCCATTCTTCCACTGCGCCACGCCGTCCCTATATAAATATAAAAAAGTATCAAATAATTATAGTTGCATATTACGTAGAGATACAAAGCAGAAGTGTATTAGAAAGTATTCACAAACAAACGCATCTGGATTACTTAATTTATTGCATCATGCGCCTTACCAAATGAATTATTTTGACTTCTAGGTGTCACCAAAAAACTTATGAACTACTTAGATAATGACATTATTAATTTCATTTGATCAATTTAATTATTCATTTCATTTGATCAAGCCTTTTATGATATTCCACACTACAAAATAATAGTATGTACTATGATAAATGCTGAGATCGTATTAGATTATCCGTATCGGCTATTACTCAAGGCTCCAACATCGGTATCATATCGGAAGTGAAAGAGTTGTTATCGGGACACCCCTTGTTTTCACATGTACTGTATGTATAGTATGCTATACTCAGGCATACTGATTCCTCAACCATCTTGGATATACTATGTTTCTGTTAATTGATAAATATTACTAGCTATTATTGAATGTCTTCTGAAAGTTCAGTATTGTTATGACATAATTCTCTTTGGTGATTTTTTTGTATTTGGCAGTTGGTGAATTCTATTGCCAAAACATATGTGGGAACAAATGCATACATGGCGGTAAGTAAACCCTAAGTATCATGTCATGTAAATGTGTCTCTGGCTCGGAGCTTATTACTCTGCCCATGAAATACTTTTTTATGCATACTATGTATCCACAGCCAGAACGGATATCAGGGGAACAGTATGGTATCCATGCAGATGTTTGGAGTGTTGGAATCTCTTTCATGGAGGTATGACATTATCGTGTCAGTCTGACTGCTGTCATATGTGAGATGTGCGTGTGTGCCCGTGTGTGTTTGGAGGTAGTTAAAGAGCTGATGATGATGCAGTGTTCATTGCTCCATAGAGTCTTGCTAAAGTGCTCGAGTGACACTGTTTTTAAATATAATTAGAATTTCAGTATTTGGAATGCCTTGTCACTGAAGCTATGGTTCTCCATCTTTTGTGTGCAGAGTAAAACAAATGATTTGTCTCAGTTTTGTGTGTCAGTAACGTATAATATCATCATGTGTATAACAATAATGAGCAGTTGACACAAAAAGAGACAACTAAAAGTTTCTGTAACATTTTTATGTGAGACAGTTTGGGAAATCTGTTCTCAATTTTTATTTTAGTTAGGCAGTGAGCTGAATCAAATGACTCCCAAACAATTTACATTGCACTTTTTTTTTTTACATAATATTGCCAAAAATGTCACAGACAGCTGCCACCCACCCCCTCACACACATTCACAATATATACAACTGGTCCACCATTTGGTCCCTTATCTCTTTGTCCCTGATTACGCTGGCCATTCCGAGCCTGCAGCTTCTCTGGAATATTCTCGAAAAAAAATAATCCATTAGTAATGAGATATACAGTACTATTAGTAGATGTTACATTTATTATCTTTGTCACCTATAATACAAAGTACATTTTGTTCAGAAAATTTAGCATATATTGATCTACATTGGATTCGTTATCACATCTTTAATGCACAAAATGTATCAAATTGGCCCTTGGATCCTTTGATTATTCAGTATACTCCAACGATACATCCTCAGCTTGTTGTAATAGTGTGGGAGGGGTGTTATTAATAGCTGATGTCATTTGATGAGTAAAACCATGTCCAGTGGAATACTGTATTAAAAAAATAAATACATTTAGCTTCTCTTTCACATGCAAACATAGGTTTTAGTCCTTAAAAACTGAGCAAAAGTGGAGATTATTAAAAGCACCGAATTCAGCGTTTGTATGCGGGCGGAGCTCTTTGGTTCCCGTCATAAGACATGTGCAATAGTGACCGCTGATACCAGATTTGTATGCTCTAATATCGATTCTCAAGTTCAAATATCAATACTTTTAATACTTTAAAAACAAACTATTTATAACTTAATCATTGAGATCTTGTCTGAATGAAACGTGATTGATGGGAACTGCTTTTCTTCCGCCTAGGTAATGTATGTAATGCGCAAGTGCAGTGTTACACTCATTCAGTCTGTCATTTGTTTATTTAAGAAAACTACTGGCAATTAAAAATGAATCACTCAGAGTTAGAAAACAGCAAGTGTATGTATTATTTTATTGTGGGCTATTTGGAGACATATTGAGTTGTCCATGGATGTTTTCTTTCATCCAGGTCATTGTAATCTTCATTCAATCGATCGCAACTGGACTGTTTGGTTTATCTCAGATGTTTCGCCTCTCATCCGAGTAGGCTTCACCAGTTCATGCTCATAAACTTAGATTGGTCAAATCTAGTCAAGCGGCTGGTGCCATTACCTGATTAAGCTGACCAAGGTAATGGCACCAGCCGCTTGACTAGATTTGACCAATCTAATCTAAGACTAGATCTGACCAGTCTAAGTCTATGAGCATGAACTGATGAAGCCTACTCGCGATCGATTGAATACCCCGAGATTACATACTGTGTTGAATATAAATAAGATAATGCATTCAGTGCAGAGTAACACCATCATTTGTTTCGCTGTGTGATTTTATATTGTTTAAAGATGATTCCCTAAGAGCAGCAACACTTGAAATACACAACTTTTTAAATGTTACCGAACACATTAGGTAAATTTGGACAAAGCATCCGATTGGTAGCCGATATAAGCGTTCATTTTCGGAAAGAAACTCAGTGGTATCGAACATCACAAATGTGCAAGATTACGACATATATTTAAACAAGAGAACATCAAGTTATTGACCTACAGGTGTTTATTTCGTATCATTCAGTGGTAGATATGCATGTGTGCATCTTATAACACGCATGGCAAATAAAACATTCATATGTATGTGTTCGCGTATGTTAAAGATAATGTACATGTCATTCAACTTCTAATATATCACTATATTGATAAACACAGGCGTTTCAAAGAGCGACCAAGTCAGCTGAAGTTGGTTTTTCAGGGTTCTTATTGGTCAGAATCTGTATGACAGCTAGTGAATGTGTTATGTGGTCGACAGAGATTTTTTGAAACTCCACTTTTGTTAATGGAATTTTGTTTTAGCACTGGTGTAGGGGAGATGTGCAATTTTGAAAATATTTGGGTTCATGTTGACAGGGTCTGAATCTTAACAGCTGATGGACTTTCTGCTTATACAGACAACTGGAAGTCTCAAATTTGATGACTAATAATCACTCCAGCAAGTAACAATTCCACCTTTGATGAAGTGTATTAATTGGTTTATACATCTTTATGTTAGTATAGTGATAAACAGGCCTTTGTTGAATTAAGAGCATTGCTGTGTAAAAAGGACCTGTACCTTTTCACCAACCGCTGAAAGTTAATACAATCCATTGTCGCTCATTCTCTCACCAGCTCCCCTTAAGGACATCACCTGAACATTTGCTATAAACACTGCTGACCTATGACTATTACTCAGCTGTACAGTGTACCCATGCTGTTGTGGGGGAGTATACAACTAGAGAGAAGAACAAAGCCAATAAACTCTGCAATATTATAAAGAATGTAATTGGGAATTGAAGAAAGAGTAGCCTCTTAGCCCCCTTTACATTTAAATTCAAATTGTAGACCAATCAACACATGAACCTTTCCAAATCGCTATGCTTTTGGTACCCCAACTGTATGGCACAACCAAGTGATATGGTGCACATGTTATTTTTTGGTAGCCTTACAACTTTTGTTGCATATTTATCTGCACTTTTTCAAATTGCTTTTTCTGATGACCTGTATTAGTTTTCACAGGGTGTACATTGTTTGTGTATTATCATAGACCTTTTCCCCAAGAATACTAAATCATATCCAGTTTTATGTTGTTTTTTTTGTTTTTTACACAGCTGGCCCTAGGCATGTTCCCATATCCACAGGTGAGTCTGTTTATATTATCCAACTATTAAAACACTTAAGGGTTGGTTTTACAATATTGTTTAATACAGCAGCTATAAAAGTGTGATACTATTCCTGCAACATCCCAGGCTCCACATATAATTACCTTTAAAAAAATAAAAATAAAAACATTAAAAAAACATGATCGTTCTCCATGCCACTAGGGGACATTATCGTAACATTTGTCTTTTTTGCTTGATACATGACACAGTTTGATTCAGCTATTTAGTTTACCCTTTATGGGAATAAAAACTAAACACAGAAAACTAAAATATGATGTCAAAACTTAGCATCGAAGACTGACTGATTAATGCTAATAAGAACCCTGAGCAATGTTCCCTCTAATTTTTCATGTGTGAGCAAACGCAAAAACTCCCTGAGCATTCAGTGGAGCCCATGTGAGCAACATCAGACGTGTACACTGTGGCTACACCAGCAGCACACCTGTCCCAAACCTGACTAAATAACAAGTTCAATCTCCATCCATCCATCCATTTTCTACCGCTTGTCCCTTTCGGGGACGCGGAGATTGCTGGAGCCTATCTCAGCTGCATTCGAGCGGAAGGCGGGGTACACCCTAGACAAGTCCCCACCTCATTGCAGGGCCAACACAGATAGACAGACAGCATTCTCTTATTATTATAATCAAATGACAGCAGTCATTTCCATGAGATGATTTTCTAATATAAGTGTTTAGGCCCACTTACAATGACAATAACAAAAAATATTGTTTTTCATGAACTGTGTACTTGTATTGTTTGTCTGGGTGAAGGTCCTGCTTTGGAAATAATTTGTACCCCTTTCAGACATTGCATTTAGTTCCCATTAAAACATGTGCATGTTGCACACGGAGATGTAAGCAGGGGATCATGTGTACATTCCTGCAACTTCCTGTTTGTAAAAAATATATTTTTATTAGTATTTATTTAATATACTAACAGCATTTCATTATTAATATTTATAAATTAAGATTCCTAATAAATGACACTAAAATAAGCACACATTTGATTGGTAAATCATAGTGTAACGACCTGGAATGACATTTTATGTGTGGTGTTGGAGTTGTCCGACTTTTTGTATGGCTGTAAACGCATCATTGGCTAAGTGCCATATGTACATGTGTTGGGGCAAGTGAGAAAGAGCGAGCGGCTGCTGTTGATATAACAAAGTTGCTTTTGGTCTGGTTTGTACTGCAGAAAATTACCACTTTTACTAGATATCATTTTTTTTACTAATGTTTTGGTGATGTGGCCGACAATAAAGAGTTTTGCTCAGTAAAGTGATGGATGGAATTCATGTCCTCAAAGCGTCTCGACAGACGTTACAATATTTGAACAATGATGACGAAAACTGTTTTCTCTGTCGTGTCCGTGTCGAAAATTGTTATGCGCTTATTTTTTTATTTGATTTTGTGCGTGGCATAGTTTTGCCGTGCGCAGAGGACGCTTGAGCAGTGCGCAATTGCACAGGCGCGCACCTTTGAGGGAACGTTGCCCCTGAGGGTATTATGAACAATTCAAAAGTCCCAATAAGTGTCCCTTTGGAAACCCAAGTATAAAGATGTACAGTATGTGTCAACGAGGTTGTTCTTTAGCTTTTTATGTGGAGAGGGGAGGTGATACGCTCTATCTTTGATTTGAGTAGAGCATTTTCTCTCATTACAGTTCCTTAAATCCTGCTCAGATGTAATTGCCGATCATAGGAATGACTTCCCAATCTCATCAAGTCTTAATTAGCCCTTCAAATGGGTTTACCTCACTAATCTCTAGTTGAGCAATCTGATTCTGGTTACCTTAGGTTCCATCTTGGGCCTCTGCGCGGAATGTGAGTCTGCGGATTCTCTTTGAAGAGTTTAGTGTTTCAGCTACTAATGTGGCAATAGTATTGTTTCTATTACTTCTAGATACAAAACCATAATACAGTCTTCAATGTTCGGTTCTAGTTGAATGACAATGACTGCACTGTGTGTGACATACAGCAAGGGTGTAGCTTACTGTATTCTAAAAAGCTCAAAAAGTCTTAGCAAATGTCTTAGTGTCACGCAGCTTTGTAATCTCTTAATTTTTCTCAGCCTCCATATGGTACTGCAGACCAATCACCTGCAGGCTGTTGCAGAGTGGTCTGGCATGAGCGCTTGGATCCCGCAAGTTAGGTGTAGCTAGCCAAAGTCCTCAGGCTGAGGCTGTCATTTTACAGACGTTGGCACAGCTGTCTGGGCAAACCCCAACCCCACTATACTTCCCAGAGAGCATTTTAATACAGGCTGAGCATTGAAGTTGGGTAAGATCAAAGATAGTATGGCTTTTTGAAACTTTACTGTACGAGAGATATACTGTAGGACTAGCTGCTAAAGTTTTTTCAGACTTTGGTGACTATGAGATAAAGTCGCTGTCAATGTTGATGTTGTAATATTGTTGCGAGAAGCAAGTGACATTTTTGTATTATATTTGCATATTTTCTTTTGTCTTAGAGTTGTCTAGGGCAGTGGTTCTCAACCTTTTTTCAGCGATGTACCCCCTGTGAATTTTTTTTTTATTCAAGTACCCCCTAATCAGAGCAAAGCATTTTTGGTTGAAAAAAATAGATAAAGAAGTAAAATACAGCACTATGTCATCAGTTTCTGATTTATTAAATTGTATAACAGTGCAAAATATTGCTCATTTGTAGTGGTCTTTCTTGAACTATTTGGGAAAAAAATATAAAAATAACTAAAAACTTGTTGAAAAATAAACAAGTGATTCAATTATAAATAAAGATTTCTACACATAGAAGTAATCATCAACTTAAAGTGCCCTCTTTTGGGATTGTAATAGAGATCCATCTGGATTCATGAACTTAATTCTAAACATTTCCTCACAAAAAAAGAAATCTTTAACATCAATATTTATGGAACATGTCCACAAAAAATCTAGCTGTCAACACTGAATATTGCATTGTTGCATTTCTTTTCACAGTTCTTTTTGACAGACATTTTAGTGACAAACCTGAGCTTGTGCTTCACTGAGTTTCTGAACTTACATTCATATTTTGTTCAAGTATTATTCAATAAATATATTTATAAAGGATTTTTGAATTGTTGCTATTTTTAGAATATTTAAAAAAAATCTCACGTACCCCTTATCATACCTTCAAGTACCCCCAGGGGTACGCGTACCCCCATTTGAGAACCACTGGTCTAGGGAATGAAGATGTCAATGGAACACTTAACATAACATTTTACGGCAAATTTTTCTCAGATCTTTTCTGCTCAGTCACCAATGAGAGAATAAAGTAACAGAATGTACACAAAAAGACCGGGGTCTTGAACGGGGGATCCATGACCCACAGTGGGTTGGCAGAGGTACTTCAGGGGGGTTGTGAAAGTTTTGGTTGATTAGACTTAAAAAAATAAAATGATATGTGTATATATCTCCCGTGCAATTTATTCACAATTTTAAACATCTTTGAATACTTGTTAAAAATGATCGCACACACTGTAATATAGTTTAGAAATAGCAGTGACACCCTTACCCACTGTATCTTGCAGTTTTTAAATAAAAACAAAATAATTTTATGTCTGTATTTATGTTAGCATTTAGGATAGCTAGCAATTAGCGCTCTAGTTGCCTGCTAGTGATTACCCCACCAGTTGCCAGCAAGCAATTAGCACATTAGTTGTCAGCTAGCGATTATCACACTATTTGTCGGTTAGCGATTAGCGTGTCAGTTGCCATCTAGCAAATAGCGTACTACTTACCAGCTAGAGGTTAGTGCACTATTTGTCAACTAGCGATTAATGCAGTTGTCAGCTAGCAATTAGTGTGCTAGTTGCCAGCTGGCTATTGGCAGCGCTAAACTGTATTATTTTAGGACCAGTTTAATTTAAAACACATTTGTATACACGTAGGTGGTCCCCTCTCTATCTCTCCATTTGTTTGGGGGTCCTCGGCGTCGAAAACGTTGAAGACCGTTAAGCTAAATCATCTTGCGATTGATTACCCAAAAGATACACACTCCTCAGCCTTCCCGGTAAGGTCTATTCAGGTGTACTGGAGAGGAGGCTACGCCGGATAGTCGAACCTCGGATTCAGGAGGAACAGTGTGGTTTTCGTCCTGGTCGTGGAACTGTGGACCAGCTCTATACTCTCCGCAGGGCCCTTGAGGGTGCATGGGAGTTTGCCCAACCAGTCTACATGTGTTTTGTGGACTTGGAGAAGGCATTCGACCGTGTCCCTCAGGAAGTCCTGTGGGGAGTGCTCAGAGAGTACGGGGTATCGGACTGTCTGATTGTGGCAGTCCGCTCCCTGTATGATCAGTGCCAGAGCCTGGTCCGCATTGCCGGCAGTAAGTCGGACACGTTTCCGGTGAGGGTTGGACTCCGCCAAGGCTGCCTTTTGTCACCGATTCTGTTCATAACTTTTGTGGACAGAATTTCTGGGCGCAGTCAAGGCGTTGGGGGGATCTGGTTTGGTGGCTGCAGGATTAGGTCTCTGCTTTTTGCAGATGATGTGGTCCTGATGGCTTCATCTGGCCAGGATCTTCAGCTCTCACTGGATCGGTTCGCAGCTGAGTGTGAAGCGACTGGGATGAGAATCAGCACCTCCAAGTCCGAGTCCATGGTTCTCGCCCGGAAAAGGGTGGAGTGCCATCTCCGGGTTGGGGAGGAGATCTTGCCCCAAGTGGAGGAGTTCAAGTACCTCGGAGTCTTGTTCACGAGTGAGGGAAGAGTGGATCGTGAGATCGACAGGCGGATCGGTGCGGCGTCTTCAGTAATGCGGACGCTGTATCGATCCGTTGTGGTGAAGAAGGAGCTGAGCCGGAAGGCAAGGCTCTCAATTTACCGGTCGATCTGCGTTCCCATCCTCACCTATGGTCATGAGCTTTGGGTTATGACCGAAAGGACAGGATCACGGGTACAAGCGGCCGAAATGAGTTTCCTCCGCCGGGTGGCGGGGCTCTCCCTTAGAGATAGGGTGAGAAGCTCTGCCATCCGGGAGGGGCTCAAAGTAAAGCCGCTGCTCCTCCACATCGAGAGGAGCCAGATGAGGTGGTTCGGGCATCTGGTTAGGATGCCACCCGAACGCCTCCCTAGGGAGGTGTTTAGGGCACGTCCGACCGGTAGGAGGCCGCGGGGAAGACCCAGGACACGTTGGGAAGACTATGTCTCTCGGCTGGCCTGGGAACGCCTCGGGGTCCCACAGGAAGAGCTGGACGAAGTGGCTGGGGAGAGGGAAGTCTGGGCTTCCCTGCTTAGGCTGCTGCCCCCGCGACCCGACCTCGGATAAGCGGTAGAAGATGGATGGATCTTGCGATTGATTACCCAAAAGACGGTTATTTATTTCATTCTGTTAATTATAATATTTTGCACCAAAAAAATTAATATTGAATTGAATGTGTTCAATTTGTTTTCTATATTTTTGTAATACTCTAAAAACATGCATCTAGAATGAAGACCCTTGACATCCATCTACTGTTTTTGTCTCTGATACAGGGAAAAATAGAAATGTACATGTAAGGTAATGTCGTTGAAACTATCTTGATCAGGACCTAAATCTAATTCGTTGTTGTTCATCACATTTCGGGCATTTTCTGAAAGTTTCATAAAAATCCTCCCATATCTTTTTGAGGTATTTTGCCAATTAACAAACTAATGGCATCGATTACATAATTACAAAACAAAAGGTTGACAAAATTCACAACACTGCAAGGGGTGAAGACAATTGGGTGGATTGGCTCTGCCATTTTTTTATTTTATTTTATTTTTTCCAAAGGAATTGCGAACCCTAGCTTTACATCATTGCTTCTCTCAAACAACTTAGACCTACCCTGAATGCTACCTATGGCAATAATTCGATAATTTGACTTGGTATAGCTTCTCTAACGAAGGCCTTAATTTATCAAAGTTAAGTTCCTAAATAACTTTTAAAGGACATTGATGAAGAGGGATGAGAAGATCGAACATTTAGATGAGAGTAAGTGGAGAGCAGTTAAATCTGCACAAACTCTGAGCTCCTTCTGGGTAACCTTATACTGTCTAGGTTTGTAAGGTTCTACAATATTAGGAAATGCTGCAGGGATGTCCTGTTAGATCTAGATCGACTGATCGTTGTTTATATTTAGGGCCAATAAACAGTCCATGTTCTCAAAATCTAAAATACCAAACATTTGGTGTCAAAAATCAGATATGAGGGTGGTTATTGTAACCTCACTTTTAATAGGTGGTTAAGATACCTCCTAAAAATATGTTATATGCATGAATCGGTTTGTTTTTCACAATACAATTTCAACCCCTGAAGCAGAATGCCATTTGGTCCAAGTAATTATTTCAGGGGCAAATTACTTTAGCATAGTTGCATTTAATGTGTTTGAATCAGGCAAAAGTGGATATGGAGACCGTTTGAGGAGTCTCTTGACATTTATACTGTGTGGGAAAACTGTGTTTAATTGAGTGTATCCATAAGTGTGGTTATATTGTGCCAAAGGAGTTGCAACATGAACATTTTATTTTTAGCGAACATTATTAGATTAGACAAACCATATTCGATAAGCCTTGTTTTTTGAATGTCCATCCTTTATTCATCAATATGAGGTGATTTCACATGTTTTTATAAAATTTGTACAAGGTCCACTTGGACTAAATGTCCCACGCCTCCCTCAGAACATGTTTAAAGCTTTTCGCAGGTAGGAATTGAAACTCTCTGCCAGCCGTTCAAAGCAGACCCTCACAATGCATTTGGGCTTGCCAGGTCTAAACGGCGTTCTCCCCTATTCACTGTTGATCCGTTGAAAGTACTGCCTTTTCTTCAACCAAGTGTCCTAGAAATGGGACCGCAAGTCTGACGACACAACCACAAAGTCAATCATCGAACTGCGACCCATAGTATTCTGGTGCCAGGTGCACAAATGTGCACATTGTGGGACGGCATGGCGCAGTTGGGAGAGCGGCCATGCCGGCAACCTGAGGGTTCCTGGTTCGATCCCCAGCTTCTACCAACCTAGTCATGTCCGTTGTGTCCTTGAGCAAGACACTTCACCCTTGCTCCTGATGGGTCGTGGTTAGGGCCTTTCATGGCAGCTCCCGCCATCAGTGTGTGAATGTGTGTGTGAATTGGTGAATGTAGTAATAGTGTCAAAAGCGCTTTGAGGACCTTGAAGGTAGAAAAGCGCTATACAAGTATAACCCATTTGACTTGACTTGACTTTATTAATTCATGCTTGCAGTGGAGCCATGGCCCCACTGAAAAAACAGCTGAACTTTACAATGAATATCAAACAAACAAAAATGAAAAGAACGGACAGTATTTTATATAAAAAAAACATTTTCAGGTGCAACAGCAGCATGGAAACTATTAGCATTCTGGTATATGACTGTATTACTTATTTAATTAGATAGTGTCATTATACAGTTTAATTGGAGTATGCAGGGTAGAGTTTTTAAGTCTCTTTGTCTTGGCTTTGGGCTCGGGTTCAGCCAGCTTATGTTGGTTCCTCAATGTCCTGGCAGTGCAGCTGCCTCGTGTTGGAGGTAGCAGGTCATGCAGAGGGTGTTGCTCATCATGCATACACCTGACCAGCTTCACTGCAGCCTCCTCTCTCCTGGTCTGGAGTGATGGTAGGGGTTGTGAGATGTTTCCAGCTCTCCTCGTAATGATTTTACAGGCACGTTTCTGGACTATTTACCATTTACACCCTTTACACCATTTACACCCCATTTACACCATTTACACCCTTATGCTTGAACATGGTGTTTGTTATGGATAATCTGTGATGAGCACGGAAGTCCAGTAACAAAACACCACTCGGGTTTAAATCCAAGCAGCAGTTCCTCCCAATCATGCTTCTCCAGGTCTCACTGTCATTGCCAATGTTAGTGTTGAAGTCCCCCCGCAGAACAAGGGAATCAGCTGAGAGAAATCCAAAAAGGGTCGGCACTTTGAACTACTGTTTGGCGTGTAAGCACAAACAACAGTCAGGACTTGTCTCTCTACCCGGAGGCGGAGGGAGGCTACCCTCTCGTCTACTGGGTTAAACTCCATCTGGTGTGAGATGAGATCCTGCCCAAAGTCGAAGAGTTCAAGTACCTTGGGGTCTTGTTCACGAGTGAGACAAGAGTGGATCTTGCATTTTTTGTTAAAATTGATTAGTTGTGCCCAATCACGTCACGCATTTTGTAATGCTGTGGTCTATCTTAAAAGTCTTGGTTATTAGTCTGGGTTCGATGAGAAACAGTTTGCTGTTAACTAGTGTGCAAACTGCCGAAACACATCTGAAAACTTAAAAAAAGAGACTTACAAATATAGGATCGTATTTTGTTATTTGGTTCAGCAGTTAAAGATTTATGTTAATGTATGTGTGTGAGAGAGATACTCTACACTCTGCTAAAGAATGGACAGACCCTAGACCAAACTGTGAATAAAAGACCAACACAGCTTAATTTCTGTTTGAAAGAAGTAGGATGACAATACTCTTTAATCTCTAAAGCAACACAGTTTTGGGCAACGGAATTTGACCATAACATTTAAAGGGTCTTAGTTGTGTTTTGTTGTCCTCTCCACATTTGTCAACGTGTTTTTCATGTGTCATAAGGATTAACGTAAAGTATGTTTATTACTTTTATATTTTAATTATAGCAGTGGTTAACATGTGTATAACATTTTATTAAGGAAACATATTTTTGTTAATTCTTGGGACGATAATACAAATCTCTACAAATCACAGTATTGGAGAACTGTTGAACTTTAAAGTTTACAGTGGGTGATAGATACACTAATAATATCTGATAAAGACGACACGGGTTGTCGTCTTTTCGCCCGAGAAATTGGCACTTTGAGCATGCTCACTCTGACATCTGGTCATGCCGATTGTAGCAATTATTGTACATCTCAGTACCTCTAGATAACCTGCGGGCCAAGAATAAAGTGCTACTCTGAGAATTCACATTAGTGGATCTTTTATCCTCATTCCCTCAAATGAGAGCAAGGCCATTAACAATTGTGTGTTTTCATTATGTAAATGGTGTTTCGCATACCCACAAAGTGCCACCAGGAAAGCAATAATTTTCTCCTAGTGATCATAATGTGTCCAAGTGGATTGTCTTGATTATGATATGCTAATTACGTATTGCCATATCGCCTTTCTCTGGTTTGTCTTACAGATTCAGAAAAACCAAGGCTCTTTAATGGTAAGTTTTATTGTTCCTTGCAGGT
This sequence comes from Nerophis lumbriciformis, assembly GCF_033978685.3. NCBI lineage: Eukaryota > Metazoa > Chordata > Actinopteri > Syngnathiformes > Syngnathidae > Nerophis > Nerophis lumbriciformis. The sequence continues at coordinate 45,944,421 of NC_084562.2, forward strand.
CCTGTGCAAAATTGTTGGTGCAGTCTCTAATTTGGAAATTCACTCTAATGGCACTGAAATATTTGTTCATTCTTAAACTGCTGGTGGTACAATAAATCCAGGCGTGGAAAAAATAAAAATATTCAGGAGCTTATGATGGATTTGTCTGACTTCATTGCATTTGATTTGTAAAGAAGATAATTTGCATTCCTTTTTTCCATAAACATTCCAACTTGTCAGCTGTCTTTATCCCATTTCAGCCTCTTCAGCTACTACAATGCATCGTTGATGAGGTGAGTCGTTGTCTTATGTGCTTTTGCATCTAAAGTCGGTGCTAATGGACCAGAAAGCTTATATTTTGTTTCCTAATGAAGCAAACCACTCGAGCAGCTTAGCACCCTGCTCACTCGACCCTTCACCCAAAGTCACTGCCTTAGGCAATGCATACTCACACATTTGTATAAAATAGCATTTTTCATTCCTCATATCTCTGCATTATTTATTGCAGCGCATTTTTGCTGATAAATCATGTCAGAAAAAAATAACATATTACATACTAGATAGACTTCCACCAAGACATCAGATTAAAAGCTACTGTAATAGTTTGTAAAAAAAAAAAAAACGCACTGGGGACTCCAGATCGGTGGGCGGCAGTATTGCGCATTGCAGCTATGGAGCTAATGCATGTGAGATTTTATGTAGATTTAAACAAAAAATGTATGCTTGTTTTCTTTGCCAATGCTCTGATAGCACACAGATGAACTGACATTCCCCCATTGAAAACATTGTAAAATAAATTGTAATTACCCGACCTTAGCTACTAATTAAAGCATTTTTTTCTGTATACTAATTTTTGAGGGGATTTATTTTCATGCAAAAACACAAAATAAAATTAGGTTGTATACCCCCCCACAAGTCACGTCCATGTTGCCCCTTTGTAAATATACGTTTTTATATATGTATTGTAAATAGCCAATCAAAGTTCAGCATTCACACGTTAACTAATTAAAAAAATAAAAAGGATTGAAATTTGCTCTTTGTGAGTTTTACATGATGGGTGAGTTAGTGACCTTGTTAATCACCGCAGGGCCATAGAAAAAAATATCTTTCTTGTTAAAAAAAAGAAAAGAAAAAAATTAATTTCAATTCACGGCACTGCAGCTCAATCAATTTATCAAAATAATGTCTGTCTCGTTTCATCAAGTCATGAAGATTTAACAATTGTGTTTCAGACATACTGTATACATATCAGATTTGGTCTCTTTTGCAGTTACTAGTTTATTGTGAAAATTTATGAGAAAACGTATGTGTTTACCTGATCTCATATTTTATACAAAACAACTGCACCTAAAGGAGCCCAGTTCTATATTTGCTTTTAAACTTCAAACTGTGTACAATGTACAATACTTTTGTTCTACATGATGTGACAGTACCATATCATGAGGTTGTTGTGCTACGTTGTCACCGGTTTAATTTTTATGCCACTCCTAAATCTTGTGAACGGTCGGGTATATGAGAACCACTCGGGTTTGTGCGATATAGACGATGTAAGTTATATACATTTAGTCGAAAATAGAGCTATTAATACTATTACTACATTGTGATACTACATGTTGACTGCCAGTGACCTGCATAGTTGTCAGCGGCAAGCGAATTAACGTGTTCTCAACGCAATGTAGCATTTTCACTAGTAAGCTAGCGGCTAACATCCCTCCACAGTGCAAAGCCAATTCCAAAGTCAAAATAAACTATATTTCTTACAAGTAGCATCACTGTAAGATGAGGAATAGCTCAACATGCTACATTACCTAGTCAATGGCCTAGTGGTTAGAGTGTCCGCCCTGAGATCGGTAGGTTGTGAGTTCAAACCCTGGCCGAGTCATACCAAAGACTATAAAAATGGGACCCATTACCTCCCTGCTTGGTACTCAGCATTAAGGGTTGGAATTGGGGGTTAAATCACCAAAAATGATTCCCGGGCGCAGCCACAGCTGCTGCTCACTGCTCCCCTCGCCTCCCAGGGGGTGATCAAGGGTGATGGGTCAAATGCAGAGAATAATTTCGCCACACCTAGTGTGTGTGTGTGTGACAATCATTGGTACTTTAACTTTAACTTTTTAACTTTACACACTCTAGGACAGGGGTCACCAACGCGGTGCCCGTAAGGACCAGATGAGTAGCTCGCTGGCCTGTTCTAAAAATAGCTCAAATAGCAGTACTTACCAGTGAGCTGCCTCTATTTTTTAAATTTTAATTATTTACTAGCAAGCTGGTCTCGCTTTGCTCGACATTTTTAATTCTAAGAGAGACAAAACTCAAATAGAAATTGAAAATCCAAGAAAATATTTTAAAGACTTGGTCTTCACTACTACTTGGGGCGGTATAGCTCGGTTGGTAGAGGGGCCGTGCCAGCAACTTGAGGGTTCCAGGTTCGATCCCCGCTTCCGCCATCTTAGTCACTGCCGTTGTGTCCTTGGGCAAGACACTTTACCCACCTGCTCCCAGTGCCACCCACACTGGTTTAAATGTAACTTAGATATTGGGTTTCACTATGTAAAAGCGCTTTGAGTCACTAGAGAAAAGCGCTATATAAATATAATTCACTTCACTTCACTAACTGACAAAGAAACAGATAACAGATTTGGTGTCCAGTTCAAAGTGTGACATGATTTATTTAAAAATTTGAGAGTTGACTTTTGTATTTTACATGAGTTATTATTTGTACAAACATGGTGCAAAGTAATTCATGATTTGTTAAAAAATGTTAGTGGCTAGCTAGTTAAAATGGGATATTGTGATTTCACAAGACTGCCTTAGAAGTGATCATTTGAAAATGTTCAATTTGAAAAATGTGCACTTATAGAGAAAATATAAAAATAAAGTGTTGCATATTGATATTTATATGTTTCTATATATATTTATTGTGAGAAATCATTAAGATGATCAGTGTTTCCACAAAGATAAATATAATTAATTATTAATAATAACATAGAGTTAAAGGTAAATTGAGCAAATTGGCTATTTCTGGCCATTTATTTAAGTGTGTATCAAACTGGTAGCCCCTGCGATGAGGTGGCGACTTGTCCAGGGTGTACCCCGCCTTCCGCCCGATTGTAGCTGAGATAGGTTCCAGCGCCCCCCGCGACCTAAAGGGAATAAGCGGTAGAAAATGGGTGGATGGAAACTGGTCGCCCTTCGCATTAATCAGTACCCAAGAAGTAGCTCTTGGTTTCAAAAAGGTTGGTGACCCCTGCTCTAGGAGGATATGCTAACTGCTAAGCCAGAGCTCTTGAATGTAAGCAAAGGTGGGAGAATTGATACACGTATCGACAGTGACGATACCAAGTATAGTATCAGTATATGGTCTATAATGCAGTGGTTGGATCGATATTTATTATTTTAAATTAATTAATGTTTGTAATTATTTCGTCATTTGTTAATACTGTATGTTTTTGGACAAGGATTTAAATCAGGGCCAAGAGTAGGAAATGTTTTAATTGATATTGTTACACTTCCATCCTATGTTTTTGTTTGATTATAGTTATTATAAAATGTAATCATTCCAAATATCTTCAAAATGTGAAGTGTATGAGCATTACTGCCCTTTATCTACTTTGTATTGGATCGATACCCAAATTTGTAGCATTCATCCATTCTCTACTTCTTGTCCCTCTCGGGGTGACGGGGGGTGCTGGAGCCTATCCCAACTGCGTAAAGTAACCAAACAACAGAAAATATGTGCTCATTACATTTTAATAGAAGTGGAGAAAGAACTATGGTACACCAGAAAGTAACCAACCGTTAATGAATTAGTATAGAGCCTGACCAATCGCAACAGAGCAGACGTGGTTTGGAATGAGGAGTCAGTGTTTTGGCCAAGGGAAAATAATGCAGATTTACCATGTACGCAACCTTAAGAATGATGTTGTATTTTATTGGAATACACTTACTTTAGTGCTCCACTGGGATCCAATGTTGTTTAAAAAGCTCCTGAAATTAGCAGGATAGGGACCCCTTTTGTTTTAAAGAAATCATTGCGTACTACATGTTAAATCAGACTCACCTACAGTATGTAACACTTTTAGCTAATGCCTTGAAGGAGAGGTTCTCTGTAGTTTTTCCTACCATCTGTTTTTCATTAATGTCTCTTTTTTTCTGTTTGTTGAATAGCAAGCAGCTCCGCCGATAAAGAACTCCCACTTTATTTTCAAGCCTGTAATTACTGATCTAATTTTGCTTAATAATTGCTTCATGGCAATGACATGTATATTTACTCGTACCCTTGTACCCTTGCATGGTGTGTTCTTGTCGTGGAACCATGTTGACAACCGGAGGAATAATTCACACAGATGAGACACTTTCATCAGCCTGCTTGTCTTTTGTGCCACATCAAAGCTGTGGCAGCATCCCTCTCAGCTGGAAACATGAATACATGCATAAATGTGTGTGTTGGTGTTTGTAACTGTAGAAGCTGCATGTGCCAGTCAATATGTGGGGAAAACACAACCTCTGTCATAACTAAACAACACACCAAGCAGTTCATTTTAGTGTGTGCGCGTGAGTATACACGATGGTATATCACTCATCCAAGGGGAGGCAGCACTGTGAAGTGCAGTGAGATTAGAAGGAACCCATTTGTTTGTTAATTTAAATAGGTTCATGCATCAGGGTTTGCGAGAGGCTGCCGATCAGAACATTAAGGAATGGCGAACACTGCCCAGAGGTGTTTTTAAAGGCACAGCGGGGCATCAACTGTAGAGAGGTTTAATTCCCCTGAATTTGAATAAGCCCCTGCTTTTCTACCCCAGAGTTATTTTTTTGAATGCTGATGTTTACAAAATCCTTTTTTCACATCTCTATGTATGTTGAAAGCTTTCAAACTATAAAAGAGATGGTATCATATATTTTTAACCCTATTATTGTAACAGTTACACTAGCATTTCCACTTTGCGGTTCACTTGCTGCAGTCTCAGTGCATTGCGGATTTGAACGGGGTCCTATGATGCAAAAACACATTTTTTTACTTGTAGGTACCTGTTTTTGTTTATTTGGTGTCCCCATAAGTCTCGAAAATGTGAAATCAAACCATGGGGCATGGTGGAGATTAGAGATGTCCGATAATATCGGCCTGCCGATATTATCGACTGATGAATGCGTTAAAATGTAATATCGGAAATTATCGGTATCATTTTTTTTATTATCGGTATCGTTTTTTGTTTCTTTTGTTTGTTTTTTTATTAAATCAACATAAAAAACACAAGATACACTTACAATTAGTGCACCAACCCAAAAAACCTTCCTCTCCCATTCACACTCATTCACACAAAAGGGTTGTTTCTTTCTGTTATTAATATTCTGGTTCCTACATTATATATCAATATATATCAAGACAGTCTGCAAGGGATACAGTCCGTAAGCACACATGATTGTGCGTGCTGCTGGTCCACTAATAGTACACACCTTTAACAGTTAATTTTACTAATTTTCATTAATTACTAGTTTCTATGTAACTGTTTTTATATTGTTTTACTTTCTTTTTTATTCAAGAAAATGTTTTTAATTTATTTATTTTATTTTATTTTATTAATTTTTTTAAAAAGTACCTTAACTTCACCATACCTGGTTGTCCAAATTAGGCATAATAATGTGTTAATTCCACGACTGTATATATCGGTTGATATCGGTATCGCTAATTAAAGAGTAGGACAATTTCGGAATATCAGATATCGGCAAAAAGCCATTATCGGACATCACTAGTGGAGATATTATATAAAACAATCTTGCCTTCTTTCGAACTTGCTCAAAATGAGCCGTTTGGAATTTGAGACTTTAGTGATGTATTTTACTTACGTCAGCGGATATTTCCATACGTGGTAGAGATTTGCATGAATCTGCCATTTTTATTCAGTTGTAGTCGTAAGTTGTAAATGTCAAATTGTTTTTTTTCTCTATCCTCTTGTTGTGGGGCTGACAGGCTCGTACATGCACATGCATGCTACAATACTCCACTGTTGCCATTTCTTATAAAAAAAAGTATCTTATAGTTGTAACTTATATTTGTCAGTAGACTCAATACGGAAATGCTAAAAACTACAACATGGCTGACGGGTGGGAGACAGTCAAAGGTAGCTTGGCCAGGAAGAGGGGTTCGACATGGAAATAAGACAGCCCACAAAACGGGGCACTGGGAAGAGAAGTTAAGTTAAAGTTAATGTACCAATGATTGAGAGAAGAAAGTCAGAAAGAGGCTTGAAAATGGTTTGTAAAACAAATCTATGCCAAATCTTCATAAAGTACCACCATTACATGTTATGTAGACCACAAGGAACTGTTTTAAATGTAGGAAAAAAAATTGTGATTTGACCCCTTTTAAAGTACCATTGAGTACATTAAGTTTTGAGTATACCCATTGACTTTTCATGTTAAAATTACATAGGTTTTAGAGTGTATGCAGTGTTTTAAGAGTGTTTGAAGTGTTTCTAAGTATGTGTGAAAGCTGTGCGGAATGTGTGGAGGGCTTATAAAGACGTTAAATGTATACGATATTCATAAAATGTATAAATGTATAAAATAAATAGTGTCCCTACTTCACTGAAATTCACCTACCTTAGGGGTTTTGCAACGTAAGCCTGCAATAATGGAGGAAACTCTGTACTTCTACAGTATAGTGCAATTTGTAAGTCTGTGTTGTAGGGAAAAAGACTGAGATTGAGAATTTTAGTTGTAACTTCGCCTATGCAATTAACTATTCAAGGTCATTGTTTGCATTTGATGCCAATGCTAGAAATCCACATAACCAGTTGGGAACGTGAAATTACTGCTCATTCCTCCCTGTACAATACCTAACAATTCTTGAAATCTGCCTAACTGACTGAAACAGGCCGTCTTCAGTCTAAGCACACTTAACCACATCTTCAACATACTATTGCTTGTATTCTGACTCGTGACTTCTTCCCGGAAGTGAAAACCAGTGGTGGTCAACAAAGCTTAGATGGCTGTTGTGCAGCTAGCAGGCCGCGAACAATTTGAGTATAAAAGAGGCTTAAATCTTCCTGCAAAAAGCAAATACGAGCAAAAAATCAAACTATGCAATGTAATAGATCCCTATACTTTATCAAAAAAGATTTGTCGACGATTATATGTTGGTCACGTTCCCAGACATATCGAACTATTGTGCTCCAGACGTCATTCTACACGACAAAACAGATGGAAATTTGGAAAATCCTGGAGGTCTACAACTTATTTGTGTGTGGCTGGGCCATGGAATTTGATATCGATACTAAGTTAGTTGCTGTTGCACGTGCCATTTACGAGGAGAGTGTTTTTCCCCATCTTTATCAAAATATAACTATAAATCTTAACGTTGTGTATGTGCTGAAAGCTTCATTCACGGTTGTTGCTTTTGATAAAAGCTTAACTCTTTTAGGTTTTGCTCACATTTGCTTCCGTTTATTTAGACATGCCGTGTTGGCGCTTTTCATAACAAACATATGTTGAAGAAATACAAATAATATCAAGATAAAACTTAAATGGGAAATAATACACGTTGGAATTATATCAAACAAACTTTTAACGAAGTGATCTCTGCAAACTTGTGCATTCTTTGACTCTGCTCCCTTGGACAGGAATGTGAGCTGCATGCTTTTCTCTTCGTCGTTTCGTTAAATGTTACACTCTTCCGCCCTTTATGATTACCTCTCGAAGAACTCGGGAGAAGCATTTTTCTTTTTCGCGATTTGAACGATTCGTACAGCCGAAAACAACACAAGCATAGGGCATGTTTTCTTCTGAAAAGCTAAATGGCGCCGAGTACCCAGTGAGAACAGAGCTAGCTTGACCGCCACTCATATTTAATGGGTGGGATGTGAGCCGGGCGTGACATCGGTAAAATCCAAGCAAATGGGCATTCGGAATAACCACAAGCGCAGTTTAGGCTGTCATCAGCCTCTCTACTGCAGCCTGAGTTAACTACAGCTGCTCCTGCTGGAAAGCGTGGGCTAGAGAGATAGATAAATGAAGTAATGAGGTGAGGGGTGGTCAGAGGGGGCGTCTGGCAGAGCTGTTCTACATGACACGGCTCATAACCCCATTGACAATATCTAACTGACACACTCAGACATGTTACTGATAACTACATTCAGTGTAATCTTGAGTATGACTGCTTTTCCTACTCAGTTTTACTCTCTACATTTTTTAGATTGACAGTAGTTTTGTGTAGGAGAATATATAAGGGATGGATGGATGGCCAGGATACCAGAACTTTAATGCAGATAATTGTCTGATTAATTATTTAAACACAATCTCGTTATTTGTAATTGTGGATAATGAATATAATTGTGAATTACATAAATTTGTGTTTTTCTTTAAAACATTTGCAATTGTTCCCAGACTTGCAGCAGTGTACACTTGCAATGATATTTAAAAGCAAGAAAAGGCCATTTAGAATGTAATTAGAATTTTACACACAAATATTGTGTCTATATGACAAATATCTAATACATACAATAGATACTGTACACCTATGTCATCTTCATCTTCTAAGAGCTTCTGACAAGGCCAAGCAAGCCCTATTAACTTTTCATTAGTGATCATGATTGACTGTAGCCGGTGCTGTCTCTTTGACAGCAAAAAAAAAAGATTTACTTTAATAAAAGACCAAATCTGGCTCCTCCACATCGAGAGGAGCCAGATGAGGTGGTTCGGGAATCTGGTCAGGATGCCACCCGAACGCCTCCCTAGGAAGGTGTTTCGGGCACGTCCGACCGGTAGGAGGCCACGGGGAAGACCCAGGACACGCTGGGAAGACTATCTCTCCCGGCTGGCCTGGGAACGCCTCGGGATCCCCCGGGAGGAGCTGGACGAAGTGGCTGGGGAGAGGGAAGTCTGGGCTTCCCTGCTTAAGCTGCTGCCCCCGCGACCCGACCTCGGATAAGCGGAAGAAGATGGATGGATGGATGGAAAGACCAATATTCAGAACTATGGAAAACCTACTGAAGATAAAAGCTGCATTGTATTGAAAACTGCATTTAAACTCCAACGGTCTATTCATCAACATCATTTTATGTCAGACACTCACACTGTCTACCTTTCCATGCACTAAATTAGTCTAATTTAGTATATAATAGTTGGAAACATTTTAATTTGATCGTGTTTGTCTTTTGAGCAACTGGACTAACACCAAGATTATGCGATTAGAGACCAGATCTCTCGAGTGGGTGTGCGCTGCCGCAGCCAACCCTTCATATCGTACATGCGCCAGTCTCAACGCACAGGTTATTACCCGGAAGCAGATACCATTCGATAAAAACAGAGGCAAAAATTGGAATAAAGATGAGACAGTTTATTTGCTTCACAAATTAAAAGAACGGAACATTTTAAGGTGCATCGTTGGGAGAGAAAAAAGAAACTGAGATTTATTTAAAGGGGAACATTATCACCAGACCTATGTAAGCGTCAATATATACCTTGATGTTGCAGAAAAAAGACCATATATTTTTTTAACCGATTTCCGAATTCTAAATGGGTGAATTTTGGCGAATTAAACGCCTTTCTATTATTCGCTCTCGGAGCGATGACGTCACAACGTGACGTAATCCGCCATTTTCTCAAACACATTACAAACACCGAGTCAAATCAGCTGTGTTATTTTCCGTTTTTTCGACTGTTTTCCGTACCTTGGAGACATCATGCCTCGTCGGTGTGTTGTCGGAGGGTGTAACAACACGAACAGGGACGGATTCAAGTTGCACCAGTGGCCCAAAGATGTGAAAGTGGCAAGAAATTGGCTGTTTGTTCCGCACACTTTACCGACGAAAGCTATGCTACGACAGAGATGGCAAGAATGTGTGGATATCCTGCGACACTCAAAGCAGATGCATTTTCAATGATAAAGTCAAAGAAATCTGCCGCCAGACCCCCATTGAATCTGCTGGAGTGTGTGAGCAATTCAGGGACAAAAGACCTCGGTAGCACGGCAAGCAATGGCGGCAGTTTGTTCCCGCAGACGAGCGAGCTAAACCCCCTGGACGTCTTGGCTCACACCGTCCCTTATGCCACCGAAGATGATCAAGAGAAGAATATCGACCCTAGCTTCCCTGGCCTGCTGACATCAACTCCAAAACTGGACAGATCAGCTTTCAGGAAAAGATTGCGGATGAGGGTATGTCTACAGAATATATTAATTGATGAAAATTGGGCTGTCTGCACTCTCAAAGTGCATGTTGTTGCCAAATGTATTTCATATGCTGTAAACCTAGTTCATAGTTGTTAGTTTCCTTTAATGCCAAACAAACACATACCAATCGTTGGTTAGAAGGCGATCGCCGAATTCGTCCTCGCTTTCTCCCGTGTCGCTGGCTGTCGTGTCGTTTTCGTCGGTTTCGCTTGCATACGGTTCAAACCGATATGGCTCAATAGCTTCAGTTTCTTCTTCAATTTCGTTTTTGCTACCTGCCTCCACACTGCAACCATCCGTTTCAATACATGCGTAATCTGTTGAATCGCTTAAGCCACTGAAATCCGAGTCTGAATCCGAGCTAATGTCGCTATAGCTTGCTGTTCTATGTATTCCACAGAACTGGCAAGATAGTCCAGAACAATAGCAACCCTCATCTGGAACATTATCAGCCGGGGCCCGAACGGTCTTATCCTTCGGATTTAAAACGCCTTCCATCAATCCACAAAGCCTTTTGAATGAACTCTGAGACATTTAAACATTTTGTTTCCATGATTCTTCATCTGAAAAATCCTCCAAAACAACTCTCTCCTGCCAGTCTTTCTTTGTTGCGGACCTGCATCTGGTCCAAGACCTTCTTGGTAGTAGCATCATGTTCGTAGCGCAATCTAAGATCATTTCTCATTGCTGTCTGCTATTTAACATCAGCATAGCCATTAGCGATATTATATTTGCAATCTGTATCAATATTACATGTACAACAGAACTCAGCTGTTGACTTGTAAGGAGTCGCCAATGCCTTGTTTGGTGTGACGTCATAGGTCAACTGAAAAAGCAATACATTAATCCACGCTAAAAGGAATTAAATGCTCCCCAGTGTACGGGAGGCACATGGCGTTTGACCAATAGTCTCATTAGAGAGTGTGTATAGACACAGGGACTTCACATGTAGGTATGAAAATGCAAAAAACCAATGTTTTTGAAATCAGACTCATTTAGTGCATGGAAACGTAGTCATTGTCATGACCTTGTGGTGGCAAAGGCAGGAAAACGTTCAGTCTTTAAACTGCACAAATAAGGCTTCTTGCAACACACAATTGCTGCTGAAGATGGACGCAGTAAGAGAGAGATCTTAAATGTTATAAAGTAATCCTTTGTTTAACGCTGTTAATTGGTTACAAACATGATCGCGATAAATTGATTTCCGCGAAGTAGACATCATAAAATATAAATCTAATGATTTCATAGCAAGAGCATTAAAGACTTGTTTTCTCCCTTCTAAATATGTTTTCAACCTTACGAGAGCCAATTAGTCACCTTTATACTCTTTTAATCTAATATGGAAACGCTGCCTGAGGCTGAGCCAATCAGTGGCCACAATACTGAACAGCGTGCTCTGATTGGTTTGGTTTCATCTAATGGCCAATACTATTGTAGGATTTATATTTTTGGTTCATTTAGTCATTGTTATGCTTAAAAATGCTTAATTTAGGGAAGAAACGTAAAATATGCTTTAAAAAATTAAGCGAAATAAATCTACAATATGGTGTAGCCGCAATATTTGAAGCGTGTTGTGGTGAGGGACGACTGTGCAGTGGAACCTCGATGTACGAACTCAATTCGCAACACTCACTTAGCACTAGGATTGTGTACAGAATCTGGTACTTTTTAAACACAGAATGAATCCCGCCAGACTTATGGGCTTCTGATTCATGTAAAATCTAATGGTGTCATGTTACAGTACCTGGGTTGCGCGTGATGTCACACTCTGTTGCTGACTTAAGTCGCTTTTAGCACTTTGACACTTGGTGATCACTCCAGCAGCACTGAGAGCAGACTCAGCCCAACTACTTCTAGGTAATGTTGCTATTTTCATCCCAACAAAGTAATTGACTCAGAAAATGCTCCAATGTTACTTAAGCAAAGCTCCATTATTTCAAAAATGTGCTGGCTTGATGCTAATATACATTGGCTATGCTATTGATTAACATTAGCGAATTTACATGGCGATTCTATCACCTCAAAATGGTAAATTAGTTATACTTGTATATCGCTTTTCTACCTTCAAGGTACTCAAAGCACTTCGATACTATTTCCACATTCACCCATTCACACATATATTCACACACACACATTCACGCATTGATTGCGGGAGCTGCCGTGCAAGGCCCTAACCACGACCCATCAGGAGCAAGGGTGAAGTGTCTTGCTCAAGGACACAACGGACGTGACTAGGATGCCGAAAACCCTCAGGTTGCTGGCACGGCCGCTCTACCAACCGAGCCAAGCCCCTTAATTTCTCCAAATTAGTATTCGAAAACTACAACCACATTGGACATTACAATCAAATAGCTGGTGCATAATAAGTACAATACTTAGAGTATTAACACTTTTTAGGCCGCAATCTGACTAGACAGCCAAGCCTGAACACCATAAACTATACACTACTGCCATCTAACGTCTTGGACTTGCAACTGTAATTGAGACTCACAAATGTTATAATAAAACACAATATAACAACTGGACAGCAGTTGTCATTATCAGCTCCTTTTTAAATGTTGATATTAAAAAATATATATTTTATTATCAAAAACCACAAATTATTAACGCACAAAAGTTATGAAAATTGGTACCGTTGAGTACCTGTATCGAGTGAACGGTACCCATCCTACAGTAGCTAACGACAGCACTGCTCTGCTGACTAAATGAGTACCGTAGATTGATGGATCAGCTCGACCACAATGTAATGTTCTGCCGGGCATAAAATGACTGCGCTGCAGGCACACAATGGGTGGATAAAATGTTTGTACACTGAGACAAGGTTCGTACATCAAAGCGTATTTTTTATTTGGTGCGTGGTTCGTGAATCGAAAAGTTTCAACACTGAAGGGTTTGTAAATATTGTCTATTATAAACCTTGCACCTTTTTATTAAGGTTCCACTGTATTTTGTTCAGAAGTGTATTGTGTCTGCAGTTATAATGTTGACCACATGTAATTTAGAATTAAAATAATAACTTGTGCATCCAATTCTTATTTTGAAAACATGATTGACGATATACATTGTAGAATTATGCCAGCATATAAAGAGAATGGTTCACATATGTAAATATTGGTCTAAAATTGATGAACAATTACTCTTAAACTGCAACAAGGTGAGTTAACAGACTGCTCTTTCGCCATTGCTACCATCATTTATTCCACCCCTCCATTATTTCACAGTATACAGTATGTACTGTACTTTTGAAAGACTGCAATTACTTTATCACACGTACTGTAAACCTCCTGATTGTGTGGTTGGTAAAATTACACATTTACATTGTTGATCATAATTCTACTATAAACAAACTTGACTAAATCTCCCATAAACGTTTTCTTCTGTAACATGTTTGTTCTTATTTTCAAAGGATCCTCCAGTTCTGCCTGCTGGACAGTTCAGCGAGATGTTTGTTCACTTCATCACACAATGGTAAGTCTGTCAGAGCTCATCCATTCCCCGATGACATTAGTTACAATTTTTTTTTTTAATGTTTTTTTTATGATAATATATTTTATTTTGCTCGATATTACCATAGTAAGCCCTGCAACTGACTGGTGATCAGTCCAGGGTATACACCTACTGCTTATCTAACTTTATTGTGACCTGAACAGCATACATAGTATGCAATAATGGAGGGATTATTGTGTAGATTAGAATTTGTTAAATGACATACAGGCTAGAACAATAACATCAGTTAGATAGGGAGCAGATAGTGACTGCCTATTTATCTTTTAGTATGAGACGACAGCCCAAAGAGAGACCTGCACCCAATAACTTAATGGTAAGTCAAACCAATTACCATATTAAGCAGTTGTAACCTTTGAAAAAATCTATGTATCCGTCTGTGTACTTAAGGCCTGATGTACAAAGATCCAAATTTTCACACGCTAAACAGCGTGTGAAAACTATAAAATTGCATGTACTAACTATAAAATTGTGCGTACTATTAGTGGCCGTGTTGCATGAGATCTACTAAGACTAACTTGTTTTGATAATTAGTGCAGATTGTCCTATGAGGTTTTTTGCGTGCACTACTGGCATTATGTGCAGAGGTGGGTAGTAACGCGCTACATTTACTCCGTTACATCTACTTGAGTAACTTTTGGGATAAATTGTACTTCTAAGAGTAGTTTTAATGCAACATACTTTTACTTTTACTTGAGTATATTTATAGAGAAGGAACGCTACTTTTACTCCGCTACTTTTATCTACATTCAGCTCGCTACTCGCTACTAATTTTTATCGATCTGTTAATGCACGCTTTGTTTGTTTTGGTCTGTCAGACAGACCTTCAAAGTGCCTGCCTTACTGGTGACGTTTCACTTCGTTCCACCAATCAGATGCAGTCACTGGTGACGTTGGACCAATCAAACAGAGCCAGGTGGTCACATGACCTGACTTAAACAAGTTGAAAAACTTATTGGGGTGTTACCATTTAGTGGTCAATTGTACGGAATATGTACTGTACTGTGCAATCTACTAATAAAAGTTCCAATCAATCAATCAAAAGTGTGAAGGAAAAAAGATACTTGTTTTATTTCAACCGTACCGTCAAAAGCCTCAAGACTGACCGCACATGAGGACGTTCCTGTCTTCACAATAAAAGTGCCGCGCCATCGCGCCTGCGCTTTCAAAACAAGAGTCTCCGAAAGCCAGCGTAAACAAGCTAGCAAGCTACGGAGTTTGACGCCAATATATTTCTTGTAAAGTGTATAAAAACGAATATGGAAGCTGGACAAATAGGATGCCAAAAACCCACCACTTTCATGTGGTATTAGACAGAAAGGAGGAACTTTTCTTCTCCTCCATTTGAAAACGTGGACGTTATCATCACGACTGTCTGATTACAATCAACGCAAGTCATCAGAATTAGGTAATACACCAACTTACATTCTAGTCTTCATTAAAGAAAGGAATCTATATGTTAAACATGCATGTATATTCATTAAAACACCTTTAACATGTAAACAAAAACAGCAAAATAAATACTTATAAATTATATACTGTATATATCAATGTATATGTATGTATGTATATATATATATATGTATATATATATATATATGATATGAGTGTGTATGTTACTCATCAGTTACTCAGTACTTGAGTAGTTTTTTCACAACATACTTTTTACTTTTACTCAAGTAAATATTTGGGTGACTACTCCTTACTTTTACTTGAGTAATAAATCTCTAAAGTAACAGTACTCTTACTTGAGTACAATTTCTGGCTACTCTACCCACCTCTGATTATGTGCCCATGGAAACTCCCTTTCAGATTCATATTATTGTGCTCCCCAGCCTCTGGGTTTTGCAATGTTGAACAAGCAGCACACATCTATAATATGTATTTAAATTTTCTGCAATATAGAATCACAATCTGGACAAGACGTTTTTCATATAGGAGATTTATTATAAAATATTTCCTAAATGATCAAATGAACACACACATAAATGCACCAATTGAAATTGTTTTAATCAGCCCCTTAAGTCATCCGGAAGCTATAAAATTATATTGCTGAATCAACCAACGCAACCCTTTAGCAGATCAGGCCCGAAGTGTGTATCAGTGTATTCATTCACCCAAGTAAAAAAAAGAATTACAGTCGTGGTCAAAAGTTTACATACACTTGTAAAGAACATAATGTCATGGCTGTCTTGAGTTTCCAATCATTTCTACAATTCTTATTTTTTTGTGATAGAGTGATTGGAGCACATACTTGTTGGTCACAAAAAACATTCATGAAGTTTGGTTCTTTTATGAGTTTATTATGGGTCTACTGAAAATGTGACCAAATCTGCTGGGTCAAAAGTATACATACAGCAATGTTAATATTTGGTTACATGTCCCTTGGCAAGTTTCACTGCAATAAGGCGCTTTTAGTAGCCACCCACAAGCTTCTGGTTGAATTTTTGACTTGACTTGTACACTGCTCGCTGTATATATCCTACACTGTTTCAATGTCCATTTCTCAAATTATATAATTGTTGATGACTGAAGTGCTGATATCAACCAAACCTAACCCCCCGCCCCAACCCCCTCCACATCCCATCCCCCGGATTGTAAATAATGTAAATAATTCAATGTATATACTCTGATGATTAACTTGTGTGATGACTGTATTATGCTGATAGTATATATTTGTACCATGAATTGATTAACGGGGGCATCACGGTGGCAGAGGGGTTAGTGCGTCTACCTCACAATACGAAGGTCCTGAGTAGTCCTGGGTTCAATCCCGGGCTCGGGATCTTTCTGTGTGGAGTTTGCATGTTCTCCCCGTGACTGCGTGGGTTCCCTCCGGGTACTCCGGCTTCCTCCCACCTCCAAAGACATGCACCTGGGGATAGGTTGATTGGCAACACTAAATTGGCCCTAGTGTGTGAATGTGAGTGTGAATGTTGTCTGTCTATCTGTGTTGGCCCTGCGATGAGGTGGCGACTTGTCCAGGGTGTACCCCGCCTTCCGCCCGATTGTAGCTGAGATAGGCTCCAGCACCCCCCGCGACCCCAAAAGGGATAAGCGGTAGAAAATGGATGGATGGATGGATGGAATTGATTAACTTAAACAAGTTGAAAAACGTATTCGGGTGTTACCATTTAGTAGTCAATTGTACGGAATATGTACTGTACTGTGCAATCTACTAATAAAAGTCTCAATCAATCAAAAGAACTACAACTGTATATCTCTAGCTTTTGTGTTATGCAATTATACTTTTTGTGAAATTGCAAAGTTCTTTGTCAAGGATCTTATAATTTACTGCTGTTATGTGGAAATAACGTGATGGAACTTTTTCCTTGTTTGGAAAGATGTCACAGAGGTTTTTCCAAAAAACCTTGAGACTAATATAAAGTGCACTTCAGTAGTAATTCATTAAGTTAACCCTTGTATTATGTTAAGGGTGCCAAAGTGCGTAGAATAGTTAATTAATTCCATTTTGACATTGACAGACAAAAGCAAATGACAAATTTAACAGAAATGTCTGGCTGGCTGGCTTTTTGGATTATGCACCATTTAACATATTTTATGAGACATTTATGAATGACAAATGATTATTCGTTAAAGTTAGAATAATAAAAGATATTTGCGGTCCCTGTGTAAAGGCAAATTCTTTGTGGAGGTGTTTTACCTATCGAGGGAACAACTTTTAAATAAAAACATTTTTACAATACAACAAAACCACTATCTGCCTTTTTTTTTTATAAAACTTTTACATGGTAATATTTATCCATATTTATTAACTATATATTTACAGTGCATCTGGAAAGTATTCACAGTGCTTCACTTTTTCCCTATTTGTCGTTATGCCTTAAAGGGGAACATTATCACAATTTCAGAAGGGTTAAAACCATTAAAAATCAGTTCCCAGTTCCCTTATTTTATTTTTCGAAGTTTTTTTCAAAACCCATCACGCAATATCCCTAAAAAAAGCTTCAAAGTGCCTGATTTTAACCATCGTTATATACACCTGTCCATTTTCCTGTGACGTCACATAGTGATGCCGATACAAACAAACATGGCGGAAAGAACAGTAAGGTATAGCGAAATTAGCTCGGATTCAAACTCGGATTTCAGCGGTTTAAGCGATTCAACAGATTACGCATGTATTGAAACGGATGGTTGTAGTGTGGAGGCAGGTAGCGAAAACGAAATTGAAGAAGAAACTGAAGCTATTGAGCCATATCGGTTTGAACCGTATGCAAGCGAAACCGACGAAAACGACATGACAGCCAGCAACACTGGAGAAAGCGAGGACGAATTCGGCGATCGCCTTCTGACCAACGATTGGTATGTGTTTGTTTGGCATTAAAGGAAACTAACAACTATGAACTAGGTTTACAGCATATGTTATACATTTGGCAACAACATGCACTTTGAGAGTGCAGACAGCCCAGTTTTAATCAATTAATATATTCTGTAGACATACCCTCATCCGCTCTCTTTTTCTGGGGGTCTGGCGGAAGATTTCTTTGACTTTATCGTTGGAAATGCATCTGCTTTGAGTGTCGCAGGATATCCACACATTCTTGCCATCTGTCGTAGCATAGCTTTCGTCGGTAAAGTGTGCGGAACAAACGTCCAATTTCTTGCCACTTTCGCATCTTTGGGCCACTGGTGCAACTTGAATCTGTCCCTGTTCGTGTTGTTACACCCTCCGACTACACACCGACGAAGCATGATGTCTCCAAGGTACGGAAAACAGTCGAAAAAACGGAAAATAACAGAGCTGATTTGACTCGGTGTTTGTAATGTGTTTGAGAAAATGGCGGATTGCTTCCCGTTGTGACGTCATCGCTCCGAGAGCGAATAATAGAAAGGCGTTTAATTCGCCAAAATTCACCCATTTAGAGTTCGGAAATCGGTTAAAAAAATATATGGTCTTTTTTCTCCAACATCAAGGTATATATTGACGCTTACATAGGTCTGGTGATAATGTTCCCCTTCAAGCCAAGATTGAATATATTAATTTTCACTATGAATACGCTTGTTTGCCTGCCAAGTGCTTAAGTCAGTGCAGAGTTTGCTCTCGTAAGTGAAATGTGCAACAAAATTATTGAAATGTGCTGTCGTTTGATTTTACGTAAATCTGTACCTGTTTGTACCGATGGAATTTGGTCATTACCTATAAAAGTACAGACATGGGAAATTTCCGTAAAAAAGCAGAAATACGCGCTTTTAAACTTTCATTTTCGTGTGATATAACTTTCGCGTTTTTTTTAAAATGAAATAGCAATAAATGAGATCCAAAAAAATGTGTTGAATTCTCGCCTCAGCCGCAGGTATTTGCTGTTACTCTTGCCTAATCGCTACACTGAGTGAGAGGACGAGGAGACGATCAGGAGCACCGAAAAACAAGCTTGCAAGTTCGCTAACCATCTACCTAGCTTATTTGTTGTCACCTCCATTCGCTCTTAGAGCCGCGACGTTGATGACTGTCTACTTTGGTGCTAATCTTTGGAATTACAATCCGAAAGCTCTTAGTTCCGAACCAGTTGCCCACACTATTTCAGCAGCCGAGCTACTTTTCAAATAACCAAGTCGAGGTGATCTACCTCATCTTCATATATATATATATATATATATATATATATGTCTTAATAAGGTTATCCAAAAAATAGTGCTCGATACCGTAGTAGAGCGCAATATATACATACATATATATATATATATATATATATATATAATGAATATATATTCTATTTGTATATATATTTATATACCGTATTTTTCAAACTATAAGTCGCAGTTTTTTTCATAGTTTGGCCGGGGGTGCGACTTATACTCAGGAGCGACTCATGTGTGAAATTATTAACACATTACCGTAAAATATCAAATAATATTACCGGTATTTAGCTCATTCACGTAAGGGACTAGACCAGGGGTCGGCAACCCGCGGCTCCGGAGCCGCATGCGGCTCTTTGTTCACTCTGATGCGGCTCAGCTGCATACTTGTCGACCCTCCCGATTTTCTCGGGAGATTTCCGGATTTCAGTGCCTCTCGTAGAAAACTCCCGGGATTAATATTTTCCGATTTTCACCCTTACAATAATATTAAGGGTGTGCCATGATGGTACAGCATTTAGCACCCTCTACAATCTGTACAAACTGCGTGCCAGCCCAGCCTCTTGTTGTATGCATCTTCTATTTGCACACACAAGTGACAGCAAGTCATACTTGGTCAACAGCCACACAGGCTACACTGACGGTGGCCGTATAAAACAACTTTAACACTCTTACTAAAAATGCGCCACACTTTGAACTAAAACCAAACAAGAGTGACAAACACATTTCGGGAGAACATCTGCACCTTAACACAACATAAACACAACAGAACAAATACCCAGAATCCCATGCAGCCCTAACTCTTCCGGGCTACATTATACACCCCTGCTACCACCAAACCCCGCCCCCACCCCAACCCTGCTCCCCCACACATCAAACCCCCCCCCCTCCGTGCGTCGGTTGAGGTGGGTGGGGTTTGGTAGCGGGGGGTGTATATTGTAGCCCGGAAGAGTTAGGGCTGCATGGGATTCTGGGTATTTGTTCTGTTGTGTTACGGTGCAGGTGTTTTCCCGAAATGTGTCTGTCATTCTTGTTTGGTGTGGGTTCACAGTGTGGCGCATTATTAGTAAGAGTGTTAAAGTTTTTTATACCGCCACCGTCAGTGTAACCTGTGTGATTGTTGACCAAGTATGCCTTGCTGTCACTTACGTGAGCAAGCAGAAGCTCCATACAACATGTGGCAGGGCCGGCACGCTGGTTGAAGTGGGCGCTAAATGCTGTACCATCACAGCACGTTCGAGATAATAGTTGCCCTGACAAGTATGACGCTGTCAAGCGCCATTCATATAAAACTTGCGGGCTGCACTAACATTCAATTTTCATATTAAGGTGTGTGCCGCGTGTCTGAGACCCTTGGTTTATACATAGCACAAAGCAAAAAAAAAACTTTGTATGCAGTGTTATTTCATTTTAAATTTCAAAAGATTTTTGTGGCTCCCATTGTTTTCTTTAATTTGTGAAACTGGTCAAAATGGCTCTTTGAGTGGTAAACGTTGCCGACCCCTGGACTAGACGTATAAGATTTCATGGGATTTAGCGATTAGGAGTGACATATTGTTTGGTAAACGTATAGCATGTTCTATATGTTATAGTTATTTGAATGACTCTTACCATAATATGTTACGTTAACATACCAGGCACGTTCTCAGTTGGTTATTTATGCCTGATATAACGTACACTTATTCAGCCTGTTGTTCACTATTCTTTATTTATTTTAAATTGCCTTTCAAATGTCTATTCTTGGTGTTGGGTTTTATCAAATAAATTTCCCTCAAAAATGCTACTTATACTCCAGTGCGACTTATATGTGTTTTTTTTCTTCTTTATTATGCATTTTAGGCCGGTGCGACTTATACTCCGGAGTGACTTATACTCCGAAAAATACGGTATATATATATATATATGTATATATATATATATATATATATATATATATATATATATATATATATTTATTTATGACTAATATTTTTTTTACTTATGAAACATGTTTTTTGGTAACATGTTAAAAGTGTTTAATAAGCATGTATCATGTTGTAATTGTAAGCATAAATAAACTCAAACCATAACATATCGACATCCATTGCATTCGGTCTCCCCTAGAGGGGGGGGGGGGGTTACCCACATATGCGGTCCTCTCCAAGGTTTCTCATAGTCATTCACATCGACGTCCCACTGGGGTGAGTTTTTCCTTGCCCTTATGTGGGCTCTGTACCGAGGATGTCGTTGTGGCTTGTGCAGCCCTTTGAGACACTTGTGATTTAGGGCTATATAAATAAACATTGATTGATTGATTGATTGATTCCTTTTTTTCATGAAGACAAGAATATAATTGGTGTATTACCTCATTCTGATGACTTGCATTGATTGGAATCAGACAGGATTCACAGTAGTGCTAAAACTTCCACATTTTCGAATTTACATTGTGGAGGAGAAAAAAAGTCCTAATTTTTGTCCAATACCACATGAAAGTGTTTGGTTTTTGGCATCTTATTTGTCCAGCTTTCATACTAGTTTTTATACACTTTGCAAAAAATACATTGACGGCAAACTCCGTAGCTTGCTAGCTTGTGCACGCTAGCTTTCTGAGACTCCTATTTTGGATAGAGCAGCACTTTTATTGTGAAGACAGGAACTGTGCGGTCGTTTTTTAGGGTTTTGACAGCAGGTGCGGCGCGAGAGTGTTGAAATAAAAAGTGTTTCTCGCCTTCGCGGTAGTCGTTTTTTTCTTTCTACAAAGCTCGCTGCAACCTGCGTTGGGTGCCACGAATGTCAATCAAGTGACGAAAGTGACGTCATAGTGAAGATTGATGAGAGCTAATTTTTAGGACTATTTTTTTAATGCCGACTGGTGATCGACTGACACACCCTACGCCAGGGGTGTCAAACTCAAATACAGAGTGGGCCAAAATTTAAAACTGAACAAAGCCGCGGGCCAAGGTGGAACAAATTAACCTTTTAATAGGAACCCAAACAAGTTGTGCATTAAATATTGAACAAGCAAGGCTTGTATAACTTTATAGTGACATGCAAAATCGAGTTTCAAATAATAATAATAATAATTAGAAAATATCAATGGCATATAAAATACAATTTAAATAAAAATTGAATGCCTCTTTTCTATTTGCAGCCTTCTGAGGTAAATATCAACATTAACTTTTTCCACAGGCTAATAAATTTGAAAATAAAATAATGAATAAACCAACCATTCAGGACTTTACACTGCTCCGTTTGCAACACACTGATCTAATCTGATGTGCCCAAGACAGATACCTGCCATCTTTTCTTGGATGCTAGTTCATTAATGTCGGGGCTCAGGCTTTGAGCTGCGGCATCCTTCATTATCGAACGAAGGTGTTCATTAGTCATTATATCTCGTATTCTACAGTCTTGGGGCCATGCCTTACAGGCACTGCTTTTAACGTCCTCTACGAGCTGACGTCACGTCCGCTTTTCATCCCTTCTAACAAAGTGCCCGCCCAGTCACAAGATATGAAGGCTCCTGTATGCACACACACGTAAATGCAAAGCATACTTCATCAACAGCGATACAGTTTACACTGAGAGTGGCCGTATAAGCAACTTTAAAATTGTTAGAAATATACGCCACACTGTGAATCCACACCAAACAAGAATGACAAACACATTTTGGGAGAACATCCGCACAGTAACACAACATAAACACAACAGAACAAATACCCAGAACCCTTTGCAGCACTAACTCTCCCGGGACGCTACAATATACACCCCCGCTACCTCCAAGTCCCGGAAGAGTTAGTGCTGCAAAGGGTTCTGGGTATTTGTTCTGTTGTGTTTATGTTGTGTTACTGTGCGGATGTTCTGCCGAAATGTGTTTGTCTTTCTTGTTTGGTGTGGATTCACAGTATGGCGTATATTTCTAACAATGTTAAATGTTTTTATACTGGCACCCTCTGTGTAACCTGTATCGCTGAAGATCAAGTATGTGTTGCATTCACTTCTGTATGCGTGCCAAAGCCGCATATATTATGTAACTGAGCCAGCACTCGTTGGACTGGACGAAAAGGGGACGTTACATTTCTCGGGAGGGGCACTGAAATTTGGGAGTCTCCCGGGAGGTTTGGCAAGTATGAGAATTAGCGGTGTACCGCGGCACCGCCGCTGTATATAATCGGCGGGCCAGCTCTAGTGTTAATTTGATATCCCCTCACGGGCCAAGTGAAATTACACAGCGGGCCAAATTTACTACGCGATCGACCAGTAGCTTGCGATCGACATAATGGCCACTCCAGTTATAGTGTTTATTAGTAACCACAGAGAAGGTATATTTTTGACATGATGGATTGCAAACAGAAGTCACAACACCGGACGTATTTTCCCCAAGGGGGCTTGCCTACCGGATAGAGTTGACAAATGGGAAATTGCAATTTTTTGTTCTTTGCATGCATGGTATAGACTTTTTACATGGATATTTGTGTTAAAAAAAACACTAAACATTTTGTAGTACATTACATGGGACATGTAAGTGTCAAAAAGATAGCCAAAAGAGGTTGGTAGATGAGAATAATTTGAAAGGTTAAATATAATGTAGAAATCCACCCAATTGCAGGAAATGTAGTCTGGATTTTTCACATTTTTATTTCTGGGTTTGCGTGGCAGCACTTTGTGCTGTTAGAAACGTTGCTCTTTTTGTTCTCAATTTTCATCTTGTTTTCTCAAAGGGTGCTCACATCCCTGAAAGTACCGTTCGGGTGATTCTGTTTTATTTGGTGTCCTGAGGCAAGATAAACTTGGTAGTTTTTTAGTCAATGCTAGACGTTTGTTCGTGTTGTTCACTGTGGTGTGTACCTGGTTTACTAGTTATACATATAAATGGGAATATTCACAGACATGTCCTATTCAAAAGCAAATCATTTCATTTCTAAACGGATACAAATTAAGATTTAATTGAATGTATTTGTTTATTATATCATAACACTGTACACCATTTACTTCCCCACTGTGGAAGGTGTTCTTTGCTAGATGGTTTTCACACAAGACAGTCATTTGCACGAAGCATCTTTTAACAGCAGGGACATTTTGCTATCTGTTATAACGCCAAGGACAGCAACAGTTACGTCCTTAGAGAGACAGGGGGTGATGTTTTATGTTGTGGGGACACAGCATTGAAAGGTGTAAATGTAGAACTGTCAACGGATAGCAAGTTTGCAGTCTCACACCATAGAAGGCTAAATGGAAACCATGGTCTGACACTCAATGGAAATGTATGTCACAGGACAAATATACTTCTTTAGCAATAGCAGAATACTTTAGGCCAGGGATGTCAAACATGTGACCCGAGGACCGGATCAAGCCCTCGAACAGGTTCAATCCTGCCCGCGAGATGAGTTTGCTAAGTGTAAAGTTGAGCTGCATTTTTTAATTAAATAAACTGCTGTTCCAAATGTGTCCATGGGATGTTGCAATAGCAATTCTGTTTGTCAAGCAAAGAGTTTATACCGGGGCGAGCAAGTATACCAAACAACAGTTACACGGTACAGCGCGGCTGCAACTCCTCCCTCTCGACCCATTTTAAAACAAACAGGGGTAAAGTAAACAATTGGTAACCCCACTTAAAATGCTGCATGAGACACTGCACATTTATATAGTTCTGTAAAAATGCAAATTTACAGAAAGTGAACAGTGTGTGATTTACTGCAATACTGTCAGTCTTTAAAATTTTTATTTTTGGTTTGTTGAAATTGTTCACACATTGCACAGCTTTTATTTTTCTATCAATACACAGTGATGCCTAGTAGTTTCGACCTTAGTTTGTGTGGTTTGTTGAGTTAGCACAGGATTAATATGTGGAAATGACAAATCGGGTAGTTGATGCGTAGAACAGTTTTTATTTATGCCTGATTTAGTTTTTTGTTCAATCCTAAATGGGCTTTGTAGATACACTGAGATTAAGTCTAAATGCATTGTGTTCTCATGGTGTTTTTGAAAGAGTACCAATTTTTTCCTCAAAATTTTTAACTATTCTGAAGTGTTTTTTTAAGAGGATTATTTGTGATATGTACATTTTCAGAATGTGCCTGTTTGATTTTGGGCTGAAGTAAAACAAAGAAAACAATCTGAAGTTGTCGTAGTTGTATTTTTAAGTTATTATGCCATGATTTTACCTGTCTGGCCCATGTAGGAATAGATGTTACTCCATGCGGGGCCCCTGAGTTAAAATTAGTTTGACCCCCCTGCTTTAGGCATTACCGTATTTTTCAGACTATACGTCGCAGTTTTTTTCATAGTTTGGCCGGGGTTGCAACTTATACTCAGGAGCGACTTATGTGTGAAATTATTAACACATAACAGTAAAATATCAAATAATATTATTTAGCTCATTCACGTAAGAGACTAGACGTATAATATTCAATCGGATTTAGCGATTAGGAGTGACCGATTGTTTGGTAAACGTATAGCATGTTCTATATGTTATAGTTATTTGAATGACTCTTACCATAATATGTTACGTTAACATACCAGGCACGTTCTCAGTTGGTTATTTATGCGTCATATAACGTACACTTATTCAGCCTGTTGTTCACTATTCTTTATTTATTTTAAATTGCCTTTCAAATGTCTATTCTTGGTGTTGGGTTTTATCAAATAAATTTCCCCAAAAAATACGACTTATTCTCCAGTGCGACTTATATGTTTTTTTCCTTCTTTATTATGCATTTTCGGCCGGTGCGATTTATACTCCGGACCGACTTATACTCCAAAAAATACGGTAGTTTCTTTGGACTTTCTTTTTGACTGGTCCAGCATTATTTGACAATAATGTTAATTTTCCCTGCTCGCCGTCATTAATGAGTTAATCCAAATTATTATTCTGGTAAAGTGGAGGCTGATTTAATACCGAATTGTTTTTACTCATTTGCAGGGACTTTTTCATCCCCTCCAAAGAAACGGTAGTTTTTCAGTCTATTATTACACATAAGGCCTGACCTAGGCCTGGGCGATATATCGATTTTATCAATTTAGTAAATTAGCTCCGCTGTCACTTCGGTTGTGCCGGTCGTGTCCTTTCTGGCTCAAAGTTGTGTTGCAGCTTTGTATTATTGTATTGTGTCGTTTGTATTTTTTGTGGCTATTACAATCGTGTTGTAGCTAAAACGTTTTGTGTTGTAATTGACCAAATTGTCTTATGGGCACCAGAGATATTCGCCATTTTGGTTTTGATGACACTGCAGACAGATTTGAATGTTTAATGTCCTTATGGGCTGAACTTCATAAAAAGTCTCTTATTCTTAAATCCAATGTTTTCCCTTTTCTAGTAACGATACAATCAATCGATTATTTTTAAAAACGATCTTCCGAAAGTCAAACTTGCCAAGTACAGATTGATTAAGTTGAATCTAAGGAATATAAATCGTTATATCGATTAATCGTTACACCCCTAGTTTTGGCTTTCTTTTAAAAAAAAAAAAAGGTAAAATGTAAATAGACCTTATTAGACACGCTATTTAATTTTTTATTCTGAGATGTTATTTTTTGGCCATATGTCCCAGCCATAGCCTTGCCTATATGTATGTCCTCTTTAGCTCTTTTGTTTCTTCTCCCTGCTATGTGCCCTAGGGTATAAGGTCATGGATGCCTGCCTTTGTAATGCCAGCCTACTGATTGTGTCTCTCCTTCCTTTTTCTCATTCCCTCTTTCTTCCGCACGTTTTACTCTGCTTCCCCATTCCGTCGGCCTCCTGAGTCCATTAAAACTCTTTTACCTATTCAATCTGTATGTTAATGCGCCAAACTACATCGACCTGTTTTGCTTGTGCCACCATTTGCCTTTACTTTTTATCTTATCTACACTTGTGTCCTCTATGCCAAACTTATCAAAAAATATTAGGGATATACAGTATCTATCAAATTACATTAAGTCATTTATTTTTAATATCTTGATATTTACTGTATGTTTTGGACTGACCGTACTCTTGTTATTGATTGTTGATTTGCAACCATGTTACCTTCAGGGCACTTCCAGATTTGACTTGGTGGGCAAACATTTAAACAAAAGTGCAGAGTAACATTATAAACACTACAGTATACGCAGATGTATTAACAGGTCATATGCAAAAAAGCGAGGAACACCAACATGACGTGACAACATAAAAAATGACTGTCAAACGTTTGCAGCATTGTTAGAAACGCTAGTTTTTCAACAGTATTACAGTGGGAATGAAGGTTTGTTGTATTCGAACACATTCGGCAAACTTGCTCCTTGGTGTCGATTCGCTCATCTTGTTCCAAAGGTTTAAAGTGAAATATTCCCACGATGACGCGGTGGAATTTTGCCCTATATAATGCTAGCGGGACAGCGCACAAAGAATCCAAGACACCTAATGAAGAACAAGAGAATTCACCCCTTTGTTTTCATTCCGCTATGGCAGAAACGTGTGCAGCTGCTGAAACCCATGAAAAGCGTGAATTATCTTGAAGCGTGCACATATCAATGCTGGAAAACTTACCGACATTATTTAAATTTTTTGGTCGGTTAATTGACTTGTCAAATATCGGCTCAGGCCTACACTTTGCAATGCAGTCTGCTGAAAATGATGGAAAGTGCCACTCGACATAGCAACTGACACTTTGGCCAAAGTCGGAATTGCCACAATAGTCAACATCTACTGCTGTCTGGCGGCTAAAGTGGATAGTGCACCCCCCGAATTTGTCACGTTTCATGTGTCAGGTGAATTGCGACGTTGGGGTCTTATGAATCCCCTTCCTTCTGTACAGCGGGTGTATAAAACTTTGATGGAAGTGTTGGGATGGTTTTTAATTGAGATGGCCGATAAATGCTTTAAAATGTAATATCGGAAATTATCGGTACCAGTTTCAAAAAGTAAAATTTATGACTTTTTAAAACGCCGCTGTACGGAGTGGTACACGGACATAGGGAGAAGTACAGAGCGGCAATAAACCTTAAAGGCACTGTCTTTGCGTGTCGGCCCAATCACATAATACCTACGGCTTCTCACACACACAAGTGAATTCCATGCATACTTGGTCAACAGCCATACACTGAGGGTGGCCGTATAAACAACTTTAACACTGTTGCAAATTTGCGCCACACTGTGAACCCACACCAAACAAGAATGACAAACACATTTCGGGAGAACATCCGCACCGTAACACAACATAAACACAACAGAACAAATACCCAGAACCCCTTGCAGCACTAACTCTTCCGGGACGCTACAATATACACCCCCAGATACCCCCTAACCCTCCACCTCAACCCCCCCAACACCGCCCACCTCAACCTCCTCATGCTCTCTCAGGGAGAGCATGTCCCAAATTCCAAGCTGCTGTTTTGAGGCATGTTAAAAAAAATAATGCACTTTGTGACTTCAATAATAAATATGGCAGTGCCATGTTGGCATTTTTTTCCCATAACTTGAGTTGATTTATTTTGGAAAACCTTGTTACATTGTTTAATGCATCCAGCGGGGCATCACAACAAAATTAGGCATCATAATGTGTTAATTCCACGACTGTATATATCGGTATCGGTTGATATCAGAATCGGTAATTAAGAGTTGGACAATATCGGAATATTGGATATCGGCAAAAAAGCCATTATCGGACATCTCTAGTTTTTAAGCCCTTTATAGGTAGAATAGAGCGACTCCCAAAGGCTCCGTTGAAAGCGCATTTATTTACTAGTTAGAGGGCACAAAAAAACAGAAAAACATACATATTCTTGTCTTACATAGGGGTTGTGAATGATTGGCAAAATTCCCCCGAAAAAGTGCAGTTTCTTTAAGAAGAAATATTTTTCACTATATTTTAATATCACCCCAAGTGGACTTTTCAAACTATCCGATTGACTTCTTTCTATGAATTGTTGCCTATTGTTCACAATCATTATGAGAGACATTAGCACACGTCTTTTTTTTTTTTAAACGATTTTAAAGATGATAAAAAACGTTTGAAAGATGCGGCTAATGGGGGTCACCGTTGTAACCTTCAAAGCCCTCTAAAACAAAACTTCAACACCCCCCAGCAACGTTTTATATACAAACTGCAAGTCTATGTATAATGTAGTAACAGACACGTTTATAACAATATGTAATATGTTAACAATTTACCGTATTTTGATCATTTTAATCATTTCAATCATTTCCGGGACTGATTTATTCCACACATTGATTTCTGTTTCCATAGCAGCGCACGTCTGACTTCTGGCAACATGTGTGTTCCTACTTCCGGGATCAAACACGAGTGTGTTTTCTAATCATGGCAGACTTGGTAACAGACCACAAAGATGACTATTTGAGGATTAACAACCTTCTACTTTTGAGGCTAAATATACTGCTGCTTATAGAAGCGAGCACGAAGGAAGAGTGAGACGTTAAAGCAGACGAAAGCCGGGAGAGGGGGATGAACGTGTTTTTGACTCTATAAATATGGACATTGGAGGCAAGCTGTTTTGACATAAATGGATTGCTTACCTAAAATCAACAGGGAACGTCCCCGGCCAGCTGGACCAGATGAACAACTGTCCATCGAGTGAGTCACTTTAATATCGATCATGATACATGCAGCACACCATGCGTGTTAGTACAAACCTCGTTTCCATATGAGTTGGGACATTGTGTTAGATGTAAATTCAAACGGAATACAATGGTTTGCAAATCATTTTCAACCCATATTCAGTTGAATATGCTACAAAGACAACATATTTGATGTTCAAACTGATAAACTTTTTTTTTTTTGCAAATAATCATTAACTTTAGAATTTGATGCCAGCAACACGTGACAAAGAAGTTGGGGAAGGTGGCAATAAATACTGATAAAGTTGAGGAATGCTCATCAAACACTTATTTGGAACATCCCACAGGTGTGCAGGCTAATTGGGAACAGGTTGGTGCCATGATTGGGTAGAAAAACAGCTTCCCCAAAAATGCTCAGTCTTTCACAAGAAAGGATGGGGTGAGGTACACCCCTTTGTCCACAACTGTGTGAGCAAATAGTCAAACAGTTTAAGAACAACGTTTCTCAAAGCGCAATTGCAAGAAATTTAGGGATTTCAACATCTAAGGTCCATAATATCATCAAAAGGTTCAGAGAATCTGGAGAAATCACTCCACGTAAGCGGCATGGCCGGAAACCAACATTGAATGACCGTGACCTTCGATCCCTCAGACGGCACTGTATCAAAAACCGACATCAATCTCTAAAGGATATCACCACATGGGCTCAGGAACACTTCAGAAAACCACTGTCACTAAATACATTCCGTCGCTACATCTGTAAGTGCAAGTTAAAGCTCTACTATGCAAAGCGAAAGCCTTTTATCAACAACATCCAGAAACGCCGCCGGCTTCTCTGGGCCCGAGATCATCTAAGATGGACTCATGCAAAGTGGAAAAGTGTTCTGTGGTCTGCGAGTCGACATTTCAAATTGTTTTTGGAAATATTCGACATCGTGTCATCCGGACCAAAGGGGAAGCGAACCATCCAGACTGTTATCGACGCAAAGTTCAAAAGCCAGCATCTGTGATGGTATGGGGGTGCATTAGTGCCCAAGGCATGGGTAACTTACACATCTGTGAAGGCACCATTAATGCTGAAAGGTACATACAGGTTTTGGAACAACATATGCTGCCATCTTAGTGCCGTCTTTTTCATGGACGCCCCTGCTTATTTCAAGACAATGCCAAGCCACATTCAGCACATGTTACAACAGCGTGGCTTAGTAAAAAAAGAGTGCGGGTACTTTCCTGGCTCGCCTGCAGTCCAGACCTGTCTCCCATCGAAAATGGGAAGCGTAAAATACGACAGTGGAGACCCCGGACTGTTGAACGACTGAAGCTCTACATAAAACAAGAATGGGAAAGAATTCCACTTTCAAAGCTTCAACAATTAGTTTCCTCAGTTCCCAATCGTTTACTGAGTGTTGTTAAAAGGAAAGGCCATGTAACACAGTGGTGAACATGCCCTTTCCCAACCACTTTGGCACGTGTTGCAGCCATGAAATTCTAAGTTAATTATTATTTGCAAAAAAAAATAAAGTTTATGAGTTTGAACATCAAATATCTTGTCTTTGTAGTGCATTCAATTGAATATGGGTTGAAAAGGATTTGCAAATCATTGTATTCCGATGAGGTGGCGACTTGTCCATGGTGTACCCCGCCTTCCGCCCGATTGTAGCTGAGATAAGCTCCAGCGCCCCCCGCGACCCCAAAAGGGAATAAGCGGTAGAAAATGGATGGATGGATGTATTCCGTTTATATTTATATCTAACACAATTTCCCAACTCATATGGAAACGGGGTTTGTACAACTACAGCACATACGTTGTCTGGCTTGCTCAACTGTGTACGAACAAAAGCTAAAATGTGGGCTAATACCGGTACTTTACGGATACTGTAATATAATTGTTCATGTTTTTCACTGTACCAATTTGTGCCGTATCGCAGAGTTGTGCATTATAATAATATCTCTTGCCGTAGTTAGCTTTTACGACTAATAACAAAGCATGCCGATGTGTTACGAGGCTAGAAAAAGAGTTCCTCAGTGGTCGCTCTTACAATAACAAGGTCGCTACAGCTTGGTTATTTTACCGGTTACGGGACATAAATGAAGTACGGTTTTTAAATGCATTTGTAAAGTGATTTAGAGGTAGAATTGATTGCTCCCATTAGCTGCTTTGCTACCCACAGAGAAGGAGCCGATTGCTATTTGTTAGAAAGCGAAAAAAAAACTACAAAACTTTTGTCTACTTGTCTCTTATAATAACTGTGAACGATGGGCAAAACTCCCCAAAAAAGTACAGTTCCCCTTTAAGTCCGAGGCATAAACAACCAGACATGACGTCACGTGCGTCCCAGTGATACACGGTATGTGAACTTGCTGTAACCTGGGTTCTCAAATTGGATCCTGAAACTGGGCTAAGATGTGCATTTGTTAGTCACAGGTATTTGGAAAGATTTGAGGTCCAGTTATTCAAGCTGAATCAGTCATCATTTATCTTGTGCTCATACTGTAAAAAAAAAAGTGTTATTCTATCAATTTATACAAGTCTAAGCTTTTGTTTTGATTGTGTGCTGAGCCATCTTAGTGGAAAGTGAGTGTTTTTCACCCCTTATCCTAATGCATTTTTAATTGTGGACACCCTATCCTGTCGTCATAAGTTAATGACATTGCCCAGTTAAGGAAACTTTCCATTGGCCAGCCTCCAGGAGCTTAACTGCTGGGAGTTGATGATCAGGTGCCTTTGCCTCTAAGCGGACTGCCCTCTCCTTCATTCTGCTTAAAAACAATGCCTTATTTGAGCATATATTAGACAAGATAGTAATGCAATTGTTTTGTCTGTGTGCTTATTTTTTTTTATAAAGGCCAGGGAAAAAAACAACCATTGGGATTAAGATGGTTACAATTTTTGATTGTGTTTTGATTGACATGTCATCGCTTCCTCCCCCATCTCCCTCCTCATCATTCCCTAGCCAGCAGCCTTCACACAGCCTTTTAGCACCCTTGTCCATGCAACCTCCCCCAATTCTTCTCTATTCATTGGTTTGCACATAGACAATTTTTGTGCCCCTCCTTCAACCCGAGACACCAGATGAGCCCCAGTGATTTTCACAAAAGACTCCCTTCCGTGTCTGCCCGTCAGCCAACAAAAACACATATTCTGTTTTAATATGCAGCATATTTTGTATCCACAGTAGCTGTTTTTGAACAAGCCAGTGAAGCCTAAATATGCCATGAAGATTTTTAAGCACATTGTTTTGGCATTTTAATTCACAACTGTGTTTTTTTTTAATGAAAATGAAAATGTTTTAAAATGATAGTTCTGGAAAAGAACGGTGTTATCATTCCTGTGTAAATATGTAAAAAGACGCAACAAGTGGAGGATGTGGTCATGTGAGAGTTTGCCATATCAACATGTGTGCTGTGCAACATAATTAGCTTGATAACACTTCTCGAGTCAAGTGTACAATTACTTTTACCAGCAGGGAAAAGTGAGTCAAGCCCTCAAAGTTCTGCAAATGTTTTATCACATTTTTTCATGAGACAACACTGAAGAAATGACATCTTCAGGGCTGTCAAGCTTCAGAAAATGACAAGAGTGAGACTTTAGTGGCATGATAAGTTTGAAAAGAATTGGACCTTTTTTAACACCGATTCGGCCTGTTTTAACATCAATTTATACCTTAAGACTGGTGTCCTCACCTCCAGCAGCTCTCCCTGCACTGTGGCCTCCTAATGCTAGTCTTAATTAACCAGAAATCAGATATGAAAATCATATCCACTGTTTTCTCTGCTGGCTCTTTTGTGGCATCATCTGCATCAGTGTTCTCAATTTGTATGTCTTCTACAGCTCTGTCTTCAAACTCTTCTGACCTCTCTTATCTTCCAGTGTTGCCAACTCCTCATTAAGGAAAGTAGCTATTGTCAAATATATTGTACATACAAATACACATATACTCACATTCACACCGTTATTCATACATACATACATACATACATACATACATAGGTACCTACGCTCCCACATACATACACAAATACAGTACATACCTATATACTCAAAGTTCGTACATCCACACGCACATCCACGGTACAAACATACATATACACATACTGTACATATACATTCACTGTACAAACATACATATACACATACTGTACATATACATTCACTGAACAAACATACATATACACATTCTGTACATATACATACATACATACACTCATGCACATAATCACGTTTCATCAAACATATATTAATATTGTTACCCTAGGGGAAACTGGGTAACACATGGCACACAGACAAAGCTTAACCTATTGTTACTATAACAATCTACAAGGTTAATATAGGCTGCTTCTCTTTCTTCCCCTCCATTTTTCGGTATTCATTTTGTATCTCTAGTTATCATTACGTATATGTATTGTTGCATTTGAACAACTGTATTGTTGATAATAGAGGTAAATTATTGGTATTGTTCATTATCAATAGCGCTATCTCTATTGGTATTTGTAATGCTCCATTTGTAGTGTGATAATGCTCATTGTCATTTCTGTATTATTATTTATTTCGCTAACTGCTTCTTTGCTGTCACTTTTACCATCATATTTGTACATGTCGTATGTGCTGACGTTGCTCTATTGTTGTTGTTGTTGTTGTTGTTATTGTTGTGTTTGCTGTTGTTGTTGTTGTTGTCTCTCTGTCTAATCCCCCCCTTGTCCCCACAATTTCCCCCTCTGTCTTCCTTTTTTTTCTCTTTCTATCCCCTCCTGCTCCGGCCCGGCTGCACCAAATGATAATATAAATACTTTCAATAAAGTCAAATACAAATAAGGCAACAAGAGAAGTATCCAACACTTCTCTTTTGTAACGTAAATATGAACAGCCGATATGGGCATATACATCAACTATATGATTTGCCTGAGAAGCTGGACAGGACAAAAAAAACAATAATAAGGAAAGTAGCTATTGGCTGTCATAAAAGTTGCTAGAAGTTGCTAGATGACATCATTGTCTCATTTGGATAATTGATTACAATGGATGCTGTCGGAGAGGAATAATGTAGTGGGGACAATAAAAGTGAGTTAAAAAATGCAATAATTGTAAATTCATTTTCTTCTGTTGATTCATAGTTATATATATAATTTTGTTTTACATCGTTAAATGTTAAACCATCAAATTTTATCAAAAGATTGAAGGCTTGTGATATTCACAAACTAACCAAATCTTCACTAGCCATAACATGAATGACAGGTTTGTTTTTATTAGAAGCGTGACAGTGATGAATCATTTACTTTAATCTTACATGGTAAACCAAGGCAGAAACAGCAGCAGCTTTACACAGAGCAGGTGTGCGTCTCCTCTCTGCTCGGGCTGTAATGGGATGGAAATGTATTGTCATCGCCCCACATCTTTGGAACTCTTTACCACCAGACCTTCGTAACTTAGATTCAATATCCCTCTTCAAATCAAGACTCAAAACACACCTATTTCTGACTGCCTATTCATTATAATCATATTTTCTTCTCTATCTTTGTTGTTGTTGTTTTTTATCCAATTTGATTTTACTGTTGTGATTTTGTACGGTGTCCTTGAGTGCCCAGAAAGGCGCCTTATGAATAAAATGTATCATTATTATTATTATTATTATTGCACTTAAACGTACAACAAAATGTGTTTTTACTCATGTTTAAATAACTTTTACTGCAAACAAATATCGACTCCAAATCAAATCAGCCTCCTTGACTACTAATATTTGGTATTGGTCCTGGAAAAAACACATCAGTCGATCTCTAGTGTTGAAGATCGTCTGTAAAACATAATCTATAACAATTCTGACCAAAGAACCACCATTAGATGTTATGTAGTCCACAAGAAAGTATATTTTAAATGTTGAAAATAAATCATTACTGTATTTTTCGGACTATAAGCCGCAGTTTTTTTCATAGTTTGGCCGGGCTCCAGTGCGATTTATATATGTTTTTTTCCTTCTTTATTATGCATTTTCGGCAGGTGCGACTTATACTCCGGTGCGACTTATACGCCGGTGCGACTTATACTCCGAAAAATACGGTATATGACTCATTTAAGATTCCAGTCCATTGACTTTCCATCCCTAACTTTTCAGCTTTAGTGTTGGAGAAAAAAGTGTGTGTTTTTCTCCTGATATAGACCACCAGAAGCAAACCTTGGGATATAATGTGGTTGTCTGAGATCCATGCATGTCTAGTTTTAATTAAAACAATTCCAGTCTGAACAATAATTCCATAGCAGCAGTGATGTTTGGCATGTTTACCATTTAAAGGCATCTGTGAGTCTCTGGTTGGTCGAGATCGGCAACAACCACATCAGTTATAACTGGTTTATGCTGCTTCATCGAGTCGTCCCCGCATGAAATGCTGGCTCGCTTGCCCCCGATGACGGTTTTCCACAAAAAAGCTGACCTCCCATCTCGGCAACATTGTGATTTGTTGTTTTTTTGCACATGATTTCCTGTGTTGAGAACACCTAAAGCTCACTTTCACAAGCACACTCATCTCCAATTTAAGATTCCAAATAAAAGTCACTGCAGAACTTCAAAAGAATCACAACACTGTCGAAAAGGATGGTCGTAGTGATTATGCAGCAGCATAACCAAACTTCAGAAGTTTCTCATATTACATAACTTCTCATCAATCCTGTTTCTTCACAAGGTCAACCTATCATTGCACCTCATACGTGTTCCTCATGTGTATTGTCAGATCTCTTCCGTCCAACCTAAACTTTGCTGTCAGCACCTTCACTCCAAAATGCTTTCACGTTTCACCCATGGGCATTTCCTGACAAAAGTCCCATTCACACATACCAGCGTACTGCAATATGGCACGCCATTGGAACATTAGTCAAGTTTCACAGTTTTGTCCACTTTTCTCCATTTTAAGAAGCCAGACTTTTTTTTTTTAGGTCAGCTCCTAAAACCGATTGATCCTAAATATTCTCCTTTTCTCCTACCAGATCTAGTAATGAATGGCACAGCATCATTGACCACTCTGGCTTTCATGAACATTAATACTTTAAAGTTTTAATGAGGGTCGATAGCAAAAGTCAAGAAATAGTGAACACATTTGTGACTATTATCGGTGGCAGTATTTTCCTATGTTAGATTTGTATTATGTTAATTTTCACTTTCCTGGCACAATGATGCTGTGGAGAGTTCGAAAGTTGACTAAAAATCCCACACAAGCAACTTCCACTGTGCTAGTTCTTGAGCAAATCTGCTCTTAATCGGCCGAATCAGCCAAAAATGTCACAACCTAGTTGCTGTACAGTGTCCAAATATTAAACATTTAAGTATGAGGAAGTGCATTCTAATAAACATACATTGAACGCATCATATGATGCTTGAACGCATCATATTTATCCCCTCAACTCCCCCCAAAATGGATTAACTCGCTGGAATAAAAAAGACAATATAACATACATCCATAAACGTGGATGCATATGAAAAAGTGCAATATATTTATCTGTACAGTAACCTATTTATTTATTTATATATGCACCTTATTGCTTTTTTATTCTGCACTACCATGAGCTGATGTAACGAAATTTCATTCTTATCTGTACTGTAAAGTTCAAATTTGAATGACAATAAAAATGAAGTCTAAGTCTAATTAGTACCAATTAGCCATATATGCAAGAACCAGTGCTAAACAGTTTCTGTTGGCAAATGGTGATTTAGCGCTCTCGTTATTCTCTATAACACCAATCTTGTTTTGCTATTTTGTTTTGCATTTTGTTAAACTTGCCTTAAAGTCTTTTTAATTTCTCCTGAGCATATTAACCATACAATTATTTAAAATAGCATTAATTAATCTTGGATTCAACATATCTCTTTTAAAGACCCTAAACAATTAAAGAGTCAGATAGAATTTCCCTAGGGTTTGGGCATATTCTATTTCAGTGTGAGGCTTGCAGGTGATTATCCCGTTTTGATGTAGCCCGGTGGTGAGTAATGTGACTAAAAGAGTCATTTCCCTATCAAAAGGAACACCTTTAATGACCTGACTAATTAAAGAGCCCCTATCATATAAAGTTGCGCTTAACATTATTCAAAGCTCATAGTAATTGTATTACTTGTATTTGCAATGAATACATCACTATTGTATGTTGCATAAATTAATTTGCTAAGTTTCTCTTCCAGTGGGGAAAGATTATATGTGATTATTAATTAATAGTGTCGTGTTAAGAACTACTACATGTGTTTATCATGTGTCCATCCATACAAGCCTGACCAAATATCACTTTACGAACTAAGCATTTAGTAACAAATCAACTGAACCAGTCCTGGCGTTAATGCCCAGTTACCAGTTGATTCAGTCCAGTTTGGAGTCGTTACTATTAGAGATGTCCGATAATGGCTTTTTTGCTGATATTCCAATATTGTCCAACTCTTAATTACCGATTCCGATATCAACCGATACCGATATGTACAGTCGTGGAATTAACACATTATTATGCCTAATTCTGTTGTGATGCCCTGCTGGATGCATTAAACAATGTAACAAGGTTTTCCATAATAAATCAACTCAAGTTATGGATAAAAATGCCAACATGGCACTGCCATATTTATTATTGAAGTCACAAAGTGCTTTTTTTTTTATTTTTTCTAACATGCCTCAAAACAGCAGCTTGGAATTTGGGACATGCTCTCCCTAAGAGAGCATGAGGTTGAGGTGGGCGGGGTTGGGGGGGAGCGGGGTAGAAGTTGGGGGTGGTAGGAGGTAGCGGGGGGTGTATATTGTAGCGTCCCGGAAGAGTTAGTGCTGCAAGGGTTTCTGGGTATTTGTTCTGTTTTGTTTATGTGGTGTTACGGTGCGAATGTTCTCCCGAAATGTGTTTGTCATTCTTGTTTGGTGTGGGTTCACAGTGTGGCGCATAACAGTAACAGTGTTAAAGGCCTACTGAAACCCACTACTACCGACCACGTAGTCTGATAGTTTATACATCAATGATGAAATCTTAACATTGCAACACATGCCAATACAGCCGGGTTAGCTTACTAAAGTGCAATTTTAAATTTCGCGCGAAATATCCTGCTGAAAACGTCTCGGTATGATGACATCAGCGCGTGACGTCACGGATTGTAGAGGACATTTTGGGACAGCATGGTGGCCAGCTATTAAGTCGTCTGTTCTCATCGCAAAATTCCACAGTATTCTGGACATCTGTGTTGGTGAATCTTTTGCAATTTGTTCAATGAACAATGGAGACAGCAAAGAAGAAAGCTGTAGGTGGGAAGCGGTGTATTGCGGCAGGTGTTGTGCCGGATAACGCACCCCCGCCGTAGAATGCACCCCTTGACTGTTGTGCCGGATAACACAGCCGGTGTTTCATTGTTTACATTCCCGAAAGATGACAGTCAAGCTATACCATTGGCCTGTGGAGAACTGGGACAACAGAGACTCTTACCAGGAGGACTTTGAGTTGGATACGCAGACACGGTACCGTGAGCACGCATGCAGCTGCGGCTTCCAAACATTTGATCGCTTGCCCATACGTGCGTGCCGCTATGTGCATGTCACGTACGTAACTTTGGGGACTTTGGGGAAATATGTGTGCTGTATGAACTTTGGGGAGGTGAACGGTATTTTGGGCTGTGGGATTGAGTGTGTTGTGCAGGTGTTTGAGTTGTATTCGCGGGTTATATGGACGGGAGGGGGGAGGTGTTTGTTATGCGGGATTAATTTGTGGCATATTAAATATAAGCCTGGTTGTGTTGTGGCTAATAGAGTATATATATGTCTTGTGTTTATTTACTGTTTTAGTCATTCCCAGCTGAATATCAGGTCCCACCCGCCTCTCACAGCATCTTCCCTATCTGAATCGCTCCTACTGCCCTCTAGTCCTTCACTCTCCCTTTCCTCATCCACAAATCTTTCATCTTCGCTCAAATTAATGGGGAAATCGTCGCTTTCTCGGTCCGAATCGCTCTCGCTGCTGTTGGCCATGATTGTAAACAATGTGCAGATGTGAGGAGCTCCACAACCTGTGACGTCACGCTACTCGTTTGCTACTTCCGGTACAGGCAAGGCTTTTTTTATCAGCGACCAAAAGTTGCGAACTTTATCGTCGATGTTCTCTACTAAATCCTTTCAGCAAAAATATGGCAATATCGCGAAATGATCAAGTATGACACATAGAATGGACCTGCTATCCCTGTTTGAATAAGAAAATCGCATTTCAGTAGGCCTTTAATGTTATTAGTATAAATCAGGATCAAGGTTAAGTTATTCTTTGTTGTAGGTTGATCTGTAGTTCTTTCTTTTTAACTTTTTTGCTTTATTTAATGGTATTCAGAGGTTTACTTATAACAATTGTATAGACAAATGCTACTATTAATGGTCGCGGCCTAAAGTGGGGGGTCGCAAAATATTTTCTTCTTCCTTGGAGGGGCGTAACAGAAAATTATTAAGAATCACTGACGTAATCCAAGGAAAAACAAACACAATTTGTAACCATCTTTTTGCTAAAAGTTTATTCTTAGTTGCCTTGAATTGGAGCTTGAATATCAACACATTTTTTTTCCCTGTGTGTAAAAGACTTCATGCTGCCTTTGTCAGAAAATGTTAAGAACATCTTTGTGCCACATCTGTTTTGAGCACAGCCTTTCGTCGGTCGCCTGTTAACAGAGTAGACAGTCTTTCACTTTTTTTTAGGAATTGTTGTTGACAGATTCATTTAAACCCACCAGCCACTGGGTTGTTTTACTAATTGGATAACCAGATGGCATAGAGAAAATTCATGGTCAGCTTTGATTCAGTTGTCTCATTTACAACCTCCTCCACTCTCACCTTTTGACCTCTGACCCCCCTCACTGGAGACGATGGTCTCCCAGATGAGGTGAGTGACTATTGTCATTGAGACCTTGCACATCTGTGTTTGACTCTGTCAGCCTGTGTGAAAGCTGTCGCCATTAAACAAGACAGGGTACCGGTCACTGTTTGCGAAATTAGATGTGAAAACAATTTAGATCACATATAGACACTTTCAAAAGATGTTACTAAACTCGTTTACGGCCTGTCAAGCAGATCAATAAAGCCAATAAACACATTTTTCCCGAATGGCCTGACACGACATAATGACTATAAAGTGTAATCGGTTGGACTTAAATATTTAAGACCATTTAATCATTTTTCCCTTTGATTTATTTGTGGTTCTTTATGATTTTTTTATATTTATTATTTGCGCATTCAAGCTGTTAATGGTAAAATTGATCATAAAAGATACTGCGCATTGGGCAGTGAAACCATATATCAGAAAGAAAATAATGAGTGCAGACAACTTTATAGCTCCTTCTGTTCATTTAGTCATTGATGGGTTAGACTAGAATGAGGTATTGAAAGTGGTCTATATCTTCTAAATACTCTTGACATGATTTGATTTAGTAGTTCAGGCCTCTTTGCCTTAATCAACATACAGTAGTTTTACTATGTTGTTATTTTGTAGACCACATACAGTTTTTGTTTGTGATCCCATCCAAAAGGTCTGACAAAGACCGAATTGTCAGAAAACTTAAGCATGTTTGACCGTAAAAAATCATGTAAATCCAACTAATCACCCAAAAATAATAACACAAAAAGATCATTATAGTTTTAATTGCAAAAAATAATGTAAAATACACATGAACATTTACTTTCACCTTTATTTAAGACTTGTTGGCAATGGTGGCAAATAATGGAGAGGGGAGACCCATGTGTACGCCAACATTGTACTTTGCTAAGAGTTCTTTTTTTTAATTTCAATAGTGTTTCTCACTTTCTTCATTAAAGTACTGGCAGTCACAACTTTGTTTAGCCCTTTTGTGGCTT
The DNA here is from genome assembly GCF_033978685.3 of Nerophis lumbriciformis. Taxonomy (NCBI): domain Eukaryota; kingdom Metazoa; phylum Chordata; class Actinopteri; order Syngnathiformes; family Syngnathidae; genus Nerophis; species Nerophis lumbriciformis. The sequence continues at coordinate 45,986,015 of NC_084562.2, forward strand.
ATTTTGCAGTAATACTGAATAAAAAAAAAGCACAGAGATTGAGTCATCAACACGTGGGATTCTTTGTTCAGGCACTCACACAATGATACACAAGGAAACGGACTACATTGGAACCTGGATTTACGAACTGAATTGGTTTTTGAATATGGTTCGTAAATTGAAAAGTTCATATAGTGAAGCAAAGTTCCCCATAAGAAACAATGTAAACATGAATAATTAATTGATTGATTGAAACTTTTATTAGTAGATTGCACAGTACAGTACATATTCCGTACAATTAACCACTAAATGGTAACACCCGAATAAGATTTTCAACTTGTTTAAGTCGGGGTCCACGTAAATCAATTTATGGTAGTTTGTTAGTAATCGACAAAAGTCCCTATTTTAGTAAAAGAATGCCCCCATTGAAGACACTATATTTTGTATATGTCAAACCAACGTAACGAGGGGGCGATGGATCAACAATCTCTTTATTATCAAAACAACAACAGCATTCTGAACTGTCAAAGCGTGCATACACACAAAAAGCCCCTTTGGTGCTCTCAGAAACATTAACAACCATGTTGCTACAATAAGAAAACAAAGTGAAAACTTCTTAACCTTGCTGTTGTGAATGTTTGTGGCATGCACTTGACATGAGGAGGTGAACGCTTTCAAGGCAGAGACATTAAAGGGGAACATTATCACCAGATCTATGTAAGCGTCAATATATACCTTGATGTTGCAGAAAAAAGACCATATATTTTTTTAACCGATTTCCGAACTCTAAATGGGTGAATTTTGGCGAATTAAACGCCTTTCTAATATTCGCTCTCGGAGCGATGACGTCACAACGTGGCGTCACATCGGGAAGCAATCCGCCATTTTCTCAAACACCGAGTCAAATCAGCTCTGTTATTTTCCGTTTTTTCGACTGTTTTCCGTACCTTGGAGACATCATGCCTCGTCGGTGTGTTGTCGGAGGGTGTAACAACACGAACAGGGACGGATTCAAGTTGCACCAGTGGCCCAAAGATGCGAAAGTGGCAAGAAATTGGACGTTTGTTCCGCACACTTTACCGACGAAAGCTATGCTACGACAGAGATGGCAAGACACTCAAAGCAGATGCATTTCCAACGATAAAGTCAAAGAAATCTGCCGCCAGACCCCCATTGAATCTGCCGGAGTGTGTGAGCAATTCAGGGACAAAGGACCTCGGTAGCACGGCAAGCAATGGCGGCAGTTTGTTCCCGCAGACGAGCGCGCTAAACCCCCTATCGACCCTAGCTTCCCTGGCCTTCTGACATCAACTCCAAAACTGGACAGAGCAGCTTTCAGGAAAAGAGCGCGGATGAGGGTATGTCTACAGAATATATTAATTGATGAAAATTGGGCTGTCTGCACTCTCAAAGTGCATGTTGTTGCCAAATGTATTTCATATGCTGTAAACCTAGTTCATAGTTTTTAGTTTTCTTTAATGCCAAACAAACACATACCAATCGTTGGTTGGAAGGCGATCGCCGAATTTGTCCTCGCTTTCTCCCGTGTCGCTGGCTGTCGTGTCGTTTTCGTCGGTTTTGCTTGCATACGGTTCAAACCGATATGGCTCAATAGCTTCAGTTTCTTCTTCAATTTCGTTTTCGCTACATGCCTCCACACTACAACCATCCGTTTCAATACATTCGTAATCTGTTGAATCGCTTAAGCCGCTGAAATCCGAGTCTGAATCCGAGCTAATGTCGCTATAGCTTGCTGTTCTTTCCGCCATGTTTGTTTGTGTTGGCTTCACTATGTGACGTCACAGGAAAATGGACGGGTGTTTATAACGATGGTTAAAATCAAGCACTTTGAAGCTTTTTTTAGGGATATTGCGTGATGGGTAAAATTTTGAAAAAAGCTTCGAAAAATATAATAAGCCACTGGGAACTGATTTTTAATGGTTTTAACCATTCTGAAATTGTGATAATGTTCCCCTTTAAGCAGAGAAGAGAGCGCAGACAGAGGCATATTTGCTGTGATTAACAAGTTTGTAAACTAAAAAGTTCACATATAGAGGGGTTTTTAAATCAAGGTTTTCCTGTACTTTGTTACACGCAGTGTTTGGATGTACGATAACTAAGTTTTTACCGAAATGTTCATGTGAAAAACCACACAAAAATTGGCACATACGAAAATTAAGATACCACTGGACTGTATGCAGAAATATTAGATTTTGACTTGATTTGAATTCATAGTTCCGGACATTCACCTCAATCAACAAAGTTCAACTAGATGTTACTATTTTGTAGAGCAAATAGTATTTGATTTGACTGTCTTCTTAGAAAAGAAGCCAAACCTTTTCTGAATTCAATCTAGGGTTGTACGGTATACCGGTACTAAAAAAGTATCGCGGTACTAATGAATTAAAAACAATACTATACTGTAGGAGGATACAATAGCTCACCGCTAACAACAAGCGAGTGCTCCTCAATGTAAACAACTGCCATGGGTTGGATCTACACCTGACATTCACTGTAATGATACCAAGTACAAGAGTGCATTTACTCAATACTACAATGATTGCATCTATATTTTTTATGGTCACAAAATCCTTTTTCCTTTTTTAAAATTTATATTTCCGTATTTCCTTGAATTGCCGCTGGGTATATAGTATGCGCATGCCTCGATTTACCGCCGGGTCAAACTCGTTTTGCAAAATAATTAGCGCATGCCTAGAATTACCGCCGGGTCAGAATTACCGCCGGGTCAAACTCGTTTCGCAAAATAATTAGCATATGCCTAGAATTACCGCCGGGACAAACTCGTTTCGCAAAATAATTAGCGTATGACTAGAATTACCGCCGGGTAAGTCACGTACCTACTACGTTTTATATAATTGCAATTCTTATTATTAATATTGTGTTAGTTTGTAGTGGTGGAGAGCTGACTTTTGTTGTTGGAGTTGCGTCTTTCAAAGCGCTTTATTTTGAAAAAATGTTTTATTAATATAGCTACGTGTGTCAAATATGAGTCATTTTGATGCAGTTGTACGAGTAACATTTCAGAGATAAATCATGAGCTAAGAAAACCTGCTAACAGGCGGTAATAATGTTATTTTAATTGCCTTTTCAGACCCAAACAAAAAGAACTCCCGGGATGATTCATTGTGCTTTAAATTTTATTGCGGCATTAAGCAATGTCATGATGGTGTCCTTACATCACACTCAAATTTATAAGCGCATGCCTAAATTTACCGCATGCCTTTGGTAAGCGCCGGAGTGAGAAGAGGTTTTAAATTAATTACCGCCCGGGTGCTAATTCAAAGAAATACGGTATGTTTATTAACTCGGGATGTACATCCCTGGACACATGAGGACTTCAAATATGACCAATGCATGACCTTCTAACTTCTTGGTATCGATACCCAAATTTATGGTTTCATCCAAAACTAATGTAAAGCATCCAAACGACAGAATAATGTGTTTATTGCATTTTAACACAAGTGTAAATGGAATATGTTAAAACAGAAAATAACCAGATATTAACAGTAAATGAACAAGTAGATTAATAATACATTTTCTACCACTTGTCCCTCATAATTTTGACAAAATAATAGAATGAGAAAAGACACGATATGTTACTGCATACGTCAGCAGCCAAATTAGAAGCCTTTTTTTACAAGTATGTTCACTATTTTATTTAAGATCAAAATTGTTCTTTGATTGCAATAAGAAACATATGTTTAATGTGACCATAAGATTTTTTGGTTAAAATTGCCGTTTGTTGTGGTGCCCTTCATTTAGAAAAGTAATGAAAAGTATTGAAACACATTTTGGTACCGGTACCAAAATACTGGTATTGGGAAAACCCTAAATCAATCACAGAAGCAATAACACTTCCCTGAAAACCCCCTTGTTTAATAACAATTGTGCTTTCTTCTTTTTAGGATCATTCCTTCATTGTACAATACAATGATGGAAATGCAGAGGTTGTGTCCATGTGGGTTTGTTGCTGTTTGGAAGAGAGACGAGCGCAGCAGGCTGAAGGTCGTAACTTACGCCATGATGGACCATGATATTTTGAGCCAAGCTCTTGAACCCCGAGAGGCTTCAAGGTCATGTACTCTATTTCCATATGCACTCTGAAAATGACCCAACACACACGGATGGAAATCACGACATACTTGAGACTTGGTGCATCACTTTTGCGCAGTGGCAAGAGCTCACATCCTTTGGATCGCTTCCTAGGCTTTGAATTTGGAGTGGAGACCCCTCCGGCAACGGTCTTCTTCTGCAGGAAAGGTGAAAAGAGATCAATGAAGGTAGCATCAACATTTATGATCACAATATGCTGACACTGTTTGTGGTGTTGTCTTAGAAAAGTGTCTTGGCAACCCATTAAGTGAATGTTCAAGTGCTTGCTTGTGACGAGGTCATTCCCTTGCCCATGTTACCAGTGGTGTCATCGATTGCTTCAGATCATGTCTGGAGTAGCAAGATTTTAGGACTAAATACAGGCGGTCCTCGTTTGATGATTGTGAAATGATCTTCTACTTAGTAATAGGTAAGCAGGGTAGTGGTATCATTATTGAGGCGTTCTCATTCCAATAAGCCTTTCTCTCCCTCCTCCCATTCCAGTTTTCTCTCTTTTACTGTTTCATTTAATTCCTGTATTCTATGTATTCTTTTTATGACTGTATTTTATGTGTATTAATTTAGGTCTAGGTTCCCATCGCTATCATTGAAATGGAACTCGTGCATAGCCCGAGGATCCCCTGTATAGCCATTTACAAAAAAAATGTTTAGCCCCATTTGTTAGTGACAAACTTTGCTTTCTACCAAAGAAAGGGTTTTCAGCCCCAGACCCAAATTATTTTGTTACTCATCCCAATAATCATATATGGCCATAACATTGACCCATGCTCCTAAAATTATATAACAAACAGCCGACATGGATTTATTATAAGATGAAAATATAAGCCTTTAGCCAAGAATTGTATGTCTGTTTGACATTCGGGAAAACAACTTAAATAAATTTACCCTTGACAATCAGAGACCAAATAAAGATTTATCTAGCTCAGTTTGAAAGACTCTTGCCTTTGTTAAACATGTACTGTGCACGCTTTACTAAATTCTGATATTTAAATGTGCCTAGACTTTCTTTGATATCAAATACTATTTTAAAAAAGCCTATTGACAAGGTGACAGAGAGGGAAAAACATGTTTTTTAGCATTTACTTCTGAGGCTTTAACCTCCCTTAAAACCTGCTATTGTTTAATTTAACCATTGCTTTGCACTCTGATGAGTTGTCAACTATCTCGAAACAAACTGCAGTGGAATGTGATCATGTTGATGGAGGAATTTAATACAGTGCACTTCCCTCCAAGGAACACATATGGATTTTTCTTTAGCAGAGCAAACATAATACACTTGACAATGTCTTATATTCTAGTAGAATATCTTTTGCAATTATCTTTGACTGCTATGAAGACAAAGTAGAAGAGATGGAAGGGCAGCACCGTGTCTGAAGTTTCCACTTGCCAAATTGTGTAGTGTACACTCAAAGTTTGACATAATGTCGTTGTTGGGGTCCATAAAATACCCATCGCCTTATTCCCGAGATCGGGCTATTTAGAAATTCGTATTTTTTACCCTTTTCTTTTCGAAAGAATACAAAAAAATGATCACCATTCACGTCAGGTCTGGTTTGGTAGATTGTGCTCTCACGTCCCAGAATGGGGCAGGCACTATCCATCAGTAGGTTTGGACATCACTTGGTCGATAATTAATTTTTATTTAGTAACATTTTTATTTAGTAACTTCCAGTTTCTTCCGACAAAAAAAAAAAAAGCATTTAAGCTGTTGTTTGTTCAGCTGTGCTCTTTCGTCATCAAAGCTAAGTGCTAACTTTCTATTTTGTGTGCTTTCTTTAGCCCTTCTCCAACACATTTTGTAGTCTTATCGAATTTACAAAGCATTTGCTCTCTTTGTTTCACCGTTTTTACTTTCAGCTAGCTAGCTGCCCACTCCGAATACAGCAAGAACTCGACTTGGTGATGGAAAAAATGTGAGTATGTATTTGTGTTCTTCCTAGAGATGTCCGATAATGGCTTTTTTGCCGATATCCAATATTTCGATATTGTCCAACTCTTAATTAATGATTCCGATATCAACCGATACCGATATATACAGTCGTGGAATTAACACATTATTATGCCTAATACTGTTGTGATGCCCCGCTGGATGCATTAAACAATGTAACAAGATTTTCCAAAATAAATCAACTCAAGTTATGGAAAAAAATGCCAACATGGCACTGCCATATTTATTATTGAAGTCACAAAGTGCATTATTTTTTTTAACATGCCTCAAAACAGAAGCTTGGAATTTGGGACATGTTCTCCCTGAAATAATCCTGATACCCGCTACAACTATGGGAAATACTATACTTTGATTTTCACAAAGTGCTTTTTTTTTTTTAAACATGCCTCAAAACAACATCTACAAAAACAATGAAGGCACACAGCTTCAGTGTAAACTATACTATAAACTGGGCTCAATCTGCCCTGTTCTTAACGTATTCGTATGAGTGCATATAAAGTGCATGAACATTAATACAACTGCTTCAGTCTAGACTAGTAGATAACACAGCCATCCTTTAAAGTGCATGAACATTAATAAAACTGCTTCAGCCTAGACTAGTAGAAAACACAGCCATCCTTTAAAGTGCATGGGGAAAAAAGGCACAAAACATAAATATAACAGCTTCACTCAGTCCAGACTATTAGTCTATTTGTGCAACGTGTGAAAGGTAGATTTTTCTGAATGAAAACAAGCATCTGCAAGGGGTTCTGGGTATTTGTTCTGTTGTGTTTATGTTGTGTTACGGTGCGGATGTTCTCCCGAAATGTGTTTGTCATTCTTGTTTTGTGTGGGTTCACAGTGTGGCGCCTATTTGTAACAGTGTTAAAGTTGTTTATACGGCCACCCTCAGTGTGACCTGTATGGCTGTTGATCGAGTATGCTTGCATTCGCTAGTGCGTGTGTCAAGCCGTAGATAGTATGTGACTGGGCCAGTACGCAAAGGCAGCGCCTTCAAGGATTAATTGGCGCTCTGTACATCTTCCTGCGTCCGTGTACACATCGGCATTTTAGAAAGTCACAAATTTTACATTTGCAAAACGATACCGATAATCTTGAAACAGATACCGATAATTTCTGATATTACTTTTTAACGCATTTATCGTCCGATAATATCGGCGGTCCGATATCGGACATCCCTATCACAAACCCATCCATAAACAAAGCTGTCATAGCCATCTTGTCTCTTATAGTTTTTAAAGTCATTCAAGGTGTAAAATGAGCTGGGTTGAACAATTAGGTAGTTCACAAAGTCCGGGTATGAGACATCGAGGAAGATGTCGCGCATGATCTCTGCTCCACTCAAACTTGCCGATCTTGTACGGATCCTTGCATCCAATTACGGCGGTTTGCTCTTTATAACCACAAAGGGACTTCTTATTTAATGACTCAGTGTTTCTCCATCGTATCACAGCCGGAGCAATGTTATTTTCCACTGAAAAGTTCGGAAATATTATGTCTAGTGCTATCGTGAACGATGACGCTCGCCTTTCAAAATAGATTCCGGGAAAACCCCTCTATAGACCCAATATCAAGTACTTACAGGGGCAGTATCAGTCATACCAATGCCGATACGTCAAATGTTTTAAATAATTTTTGATCACAATTATAATTACCGAATTTTTCGGAGTATAAGTCGCTCCGGAGTATAAGTCGCACCGGCCGAAAATGCATAATAAAGAAGGAAAAAAACATATATAAGCCGCACTGGAGTATAAGGCGCATTTTTTGGGGAAATTTATTTGATAAAACCCAACACCAAGAATAGACATTTGAAAGGCAATTTAAAATGAATGAAATAAGTTTATTTCGGTCATATAATCAACCATCAACCATTAACCATTTTGTGTGACCAGTTTAAAAGTACAGACTATACATATACAGTATAACAATCATACACATTTACACACAAAAGGAAAAGAAAAGAAAAGAAAAAGCATGACCGAAAAAGGAATAGGCTGAAGCCAAAGCTTATATTTGCCTATCCTATACCTTCACTGAAAATAAGATTACCTGGAACATCAATGTTAAAAAAAAAAAAAAAATCAATGGAATGAAAGTAATTGTTACTATATTTTATAATTTTCAATTATCTCACCTTTCAATGTTTTCTTAAACCTTAACAAAGAAGTACATGTCTTCAACTCATCACTGAGCTTATTCCACCATTTAACTCCTAAAACTGAAATACATTTGTATTTAATATTCGTTCTTGCTTTACCTATTTCAAAAATCAATACCCCCCGTAAATTATGGGTTTCTCCTCTTAATTGAAATAACCTAAGCATACAAGCTGGAAGGCTGTTGTTCTTTACTCGAAACATAATTTCCATTGTTTTTAAAAACACAATATCTGAAAATTTTAACACATTAGAACTTATAAATAATGGATTGGTATGTTCATAGTAGCCCGCTTTGTGTATTATTCTTATTACCCTTTTTTGAAGTTTAATTATTGGGTCTATGTTTGTTCTATAAACATTTCCCCAAACTTCAACACAATATGTTAAATATGGAAAAATAAAAGAATAATATAACATATGCAAACATTTCTTATTCAGCATGTGTTTTACTTTATAAAGAATGGCAATGGATTTGGATATTTTTCCCTTTATATATTCAATATGCGGTTTCCAACATAATTTATGATCAATTATTATTCCCAAGAATTTAGTTTCATATACTCTATCAATTTCCACTTGATTTAATTTTAGTTTTACTTCACGATTTGTTCTTGCACCACTAAACACCATAAATTTAGTTTTCTTATCATTTAATGATAACTTATTGATATCAAACCATTTTTTTAGCTGAAACAACTCAACCTCTATTACCCTCAACACTTCCTTCAAGTCTTCTCCTGAACAATATACATTTGTATCATCTGCAAACATAATAAATTTCAATTTATTAGATACTGAACAAATATCATTTAAATATAGTATAAATAACTTAGGTCCCAATACCGAGCCTTGTGGAACCCCACAAGTTACTCTTCTTGGCTGTGATTTAGTCTTATTGATTTCCACATATTGAGATCTATTACTTAAATAACTACTTAACCACTCTTGTGAAACACCTCTTATGCCATAGTTTTCCAATTTTTGCAGAAGTAAGGAATGATCGATTGTGTCAAAAGCTTTACATAAATCAATAAATACTCCAACGGTGTGTTGCTTTTTTTCTATTGCTGTAGCTACGTTTTCTACAAAGTCCATCACTGCTAGGGATGTAGATCGATTACTCCTGAAATAAAGAATAGTGAACAACAGGCTGAATAAGTGTACGTTATATGAGGCATAAATAACCAACTGAGAACGTGCCTGGTATGTTAACGTAACATATTATGGTAAAACAATCTGTCACTCCTAATCGCTAAATCCGATGAAATCTTCTTCCTCCAATATTATTTGATATTTTACGGTAATGTGTTAATAATTTCACACATATGTCGCTCCAGAGTATAAATCGCACCCCCGGCCAAACTATGACAAAAACTGCGATTTATAATCCGAAAAATACGGTAGCTGCTAGGAAGAATTCTTAAGTGTGTTAAGGACACGTTTGTTCACTTGTTGCTGTCAAATTTAGGGGACACAGCAAGAATGTGTCAGCATGCTTTATCGCGATATAATGATAGTATTAAAATCTCTATCGTCGGCCAAATTGAAATCGTCTATATCACACAACTATACTTTTTACAGGTGAGTTGTCCCCGTGCTGAAAACGTGACTTGTGACATGCGTGGTGCCGTCAGTCCCCGAGATGCAATCATATTATATATTTTTGGTAAGAAAAATGACAAAATGAGTAACGTTAATCTGATTACTGGTTTGGTAAAGGTAACGCATTAGACCAGTGTTTTTCGACCTTTTCTGAGCCGAGGCCCCTTTTTTTTAATTGAAAAAATCCAGAGGCACAACGCCAGCAGAAAACATAAAAAAATGTAACTCAGCAGCCGATATTGACAGAAAAACGTCGTTCTTGCAATTGTTGGATATGAATTCAAACCATAACCAAGAATGCATCACTTTAGCTCTTGTCTCAACATTGGTGTACTGTCACAACCTGTCACATCACGCTGTGACTTATTTGGAGTGTTTTGCTGTTTTCCTGTGTGTAGTGTTTTAGTTCTTGTCTTGCGCTCCTATTTTGTTGTTGACTGTCATGTCATGTACGGATGTACTTTGTGGACGCCGTCTGCTGCTCCACACGCTGTAAGTCTTTGCTGTCGTCCAGCATTCTGTTTTTGTTTACTTTGCAGGCAGTTCAGTTTTAGCTTCGTTTAGCCTAGCCATCCCTAAGCTTCAATGCCTTTTCTTAGCGGCACTCGCCTTTTGTTTATTTTTGGTTTAAGCGTTAGATACCTTTTTACCTGCACGGTGCCTCCCGCATATTGTGATCACGACAAACCATGTTCCCGACATCTACAAAGCAATTATCTACCTGCTGCCACCTACTGATATGGAAGAGTATTACACGGTTACTCTGCCGAGCTCTAGACAGCACCGACCACTCAACAACGGCACATTTGCGGATTATAATTACTGGTTTGCAAAAAATATTTGTAACCCAATTAGGTGAAATTATCTAATCTCCCATGGCACTCCAGACTGTATCTCACGGCACACTAGTGGTTGAAAAACACTGCAATAGACTACTTGTTATTGGAAAAAAGTGTTCATATTAGGGTAGCGCGTTACTTGCGTTCCTGACATTACTGCCTTTAAGAAGAGGCTACCAAATAGTTTCAGACAAGATGAGAAATATGCAGAGTTACCCGATATGAAGGGTGTTATAGACCACTCGCCTTTTTTGGTTGAGCAGTCCACAAATATTTATTAAAAAACAGGTCACAAGTGAATGTTACAACATTGGTCTCACACCCGCATTGCATACGTAAGTGGGTGCCCCCATAAGCAAGTCTTTGACAAAGTGAGCTCGAATGAAGAATTCTTCTCACTCTTTATAACGAGAGTTCCTGAGGTTCCAAGGCTATATCAAAGAGGGGAATTTGTGTCAAAATTATGATCATTTAAAAATATCTGAAGCTATTAAGTAGGGATGTCCGATAATGGCTTTTTGCCGATATCCGATATTCCGATATTGTCCAACTCTTTAATTACCGATACCGATATCAACCAATACCGATATCAACCGATATATGCAGTCGTGGAATTAACACATTATTATGCCTAATTTGGACAACCAGGTATGGTGGAGATAAGGTAATTAAAAAAAAAATTAATAAAATAAGATAAATAAATTAAAAACATTTTCTTGAATAAAAAATAAAGTAAAAAAATATAAAAATAGTTACATAGAAACTAGTAATTAATGAAAATGAGTAAAATTAACTGTTAAAGGTTAGTACTATTAGTGGACCAGCAACACGCACAATCATGTGTGCTTACGGACTGTATCCCTTGCAGACTGTATTGATATATATTGAGAATATATAATGTAGGAACCAGAATATTAATAACAGAAAGAATCAATCAATCAATCAATCAATCTTTATTTATATAGCCCTAAATCACAAGTGTCTCAAAGGGCTGCACAAGCCACAACGACATCCTCGGTACAAAGCCCACAAAGAAACAACCCTTTTGTGTGAATGAGGGAGGTTTTTTGGGTTGGTGCACTAATTGTAAGTGTATCTTGTGTTTTTTATGTTGATTTAATAAAAAAAAACAAAAAAACGATATCGATAATTTCCGATATTACATTTTAACGCATTTAACGATATTATCGGACATCCCTACTATTAAGCTAGTACCTCCTTTTTTAAGAATGGGAATTGGGGGTTAAATCACCAAATGATTTCCGAGCGTGACCACCGCTGCTGCTCACTGCTCCCCTCACCTCTCAGGGGGTGAACATGGGGATGGGTCAAATGCAGAGGATACTTTAACCACACCTAGTGTGTGTGTGTGACCATCGTTGGGACTTTAACTTTAACTTTAACTTGTACAACTGATTAGAAATAACCAAAACATGCATCAAAGTCTCCAAAACAACAGATAGTAATAGCATGCAGAGTACAGGTTGACTATGCAGATGCCAAATTAAGTTTACAACCGAAGAGTGAACCCAAATGTTAATTTGCTTTAACATTCTAACAAGGGGCAGCACGGTGGAAGAGGGGTTAGTGCATCTGCCTCACAATACGAAGGTCCTGAGTAGTCTTGGGTTCAATCCCGGGCTCGGGATCTTTCTGTGTGGAGTTTGCATGTTCTCCCCGTGACTGCGTGGGCTCCCTCCGGGTACTCAGGCTTCCTCCCACCTCCAAAAAACATGCACCTGGGGATAGGTTGATTGGCAACACTAAATTGGCCCTAGTGTGTGAATGTGAGTGTGAATGTTGTCTGTCTATCTGTGTTGGCCCTGCGATAAGGTGGCGACTTGTCCAGGGTGTACCCCGCCTTCCGCCCGATTGTAGCTGAGATAGGCTCCAGCGCCCCCCGCGACCCCAAAAGGGAATAAGCGGTAGAAAATGGATGGATGGATGGCATTCTAACAAGGGAAAGTGTCTGTCTGCTTCCACAGGATCACACACTATCATCCGTCACCAGTTTGAGGGACATTATATACGTGTTGTCCTTCTTCTACATTCTGGGTAATGTAATGCTTTTTATTTTCATGTATTTACCTATAAGTGAAATCCTCTCTTGTCGAATTAAATATGTCCGACACCCTTTGGGTGAAGGGTTCATTTGATCATGCATAGGCTGACATTTGGATGTCACCCAATCTGTATAAGCACCTTGCCAGGTGGAATTCACCTTTTTAATTTGCATTTGGTAATTAATCGCAGTCAACCTTTTATTCTGAGGCAGCCTTGTTACTGGTTATTAATGTGATCATTAACCTGGGAATATGTGGTTAACGAACAAATGTCATGGCGAGGTAAATTACTGTACTCTTTCACACATTTTTTATTGCAGTTTATTTTTCAGCGACAATTGCAAAATGTATTACAGATTAAGGATTGAAGAAGATCCGGTGCTTAGCCTAGATGACTGTTTTTTTTAGCATGTGAAAAAAATGGGTTCTTTTTTTTTTTTTAAGTCCTTTCAAATTCTGACCATCCTAAAGCAGACAAAAAAGCACTGGAATACACTTGTATATTAATATGCTTTAATGAAGCAAAATTATTATCCAAACTTTGTTTGAATTCTTCCCATGTAACTATGGAGATAGATTTAACAAAACTAAGATTAGCATTATTAATATTGCTATTATTCACTTTCTTTGGAGCATGACTTTACTAATAGAAGACTAACATTTGGTAGATCAGTAAATACCAGTAAATACATAAACAAGTAAAGTCCGATACTTTTTAAAAATTTGTCACAACCCCGTTTACTCACATTTTTTCACTTTCCAATGTATTTTACACAGAACATCCCGCCCTCTTACAGCTTCTAGTATGTAATGACGTAACTACGTACGTACATGACAAACCAAAATGATGAAAGAGCCATACTGGACCAAAAATACAAATAAGTCATCTGTCTGGAGCCGCAAAAAATTAAAAGACTTATAAATGTTATAATGAAGTCAACACATGATGTAAATGGCTAATTAGCTATATTAGCCTACTATCAAAATGACTATGTGTCGCAGGCTGACGCAAATCTTCGTTGAAAGAAATGTTGAAATGTAATATTTTTTCTACACATTTTTACAACGTTAGTAAAACTTCCCAGAAGGTGAGATAACTCTTGGAAATGACTCTCTTATAATGGCCAAAAGGTATAGATGTGTGTGTCCAAGTTAAAGGAAACGGCAGGCTGTCTTCTTCTAATGGATTTATTATAATCTTTGCAAGCTGGCTAATATTTGCTGTGGTCTGGAACAACATGGCTACACAAACAACTATCAGAAATGCAGCCAATATTACATACAGATAATGTGTCATGAGACATGCACATATGAATTAATATAAGTCAAGTAAATTAAATGAGCTTAAATATACCTACAAACGAAGCATAATGATGCAATATGTACATACAGCTAGCCTAAATAGCATGTTAGCATTGATTAGCTTGCAGTCATGCAGTGACCAAAGATGCCTGATTAGCACTCCATAACAAGTCAATAATATCAACAAAGCTCACCTGTTTGCATTCACACACAGTATAAAACGTTTGGTGGACAAAATGAGACAAAGGAGGAGTGGCATAAAACACGTCTTTCTGTGGCAGCGTCGGAGAAAGTTACACATGTATACAAACTGTTGAGTCACAGTCCACACAACGGTGAGTTCAAGGGCCGCTGAAATTAGTAGGACAAAACGGCGCTCGCCAAATACTCTCATCAGTGAAGCATAAACATATTAAATAGTGGGCTTTCTAACAATTAGTAAGGTTTCTCCTACAGAATATTACAACAAGAAATATATTTTTTCACCCCGTTTTTTTATCCCATTTCCATACATTTTTGAATAAGCTCCATGGAGCCACCAGGGCGCCGCTCAAGAGCCGCATGTGGCTCTGGAGCTGCGGGTTGCTGACCCCCAGTCTATCATAACAGCAACATGCCTGCAGATTGTTAGTTTTTTCTCATATGGCCACATTCGTCACGGTTTACCTGACACATGAAACGTGACGAATTGGGAGAGTGCACTATACCCTTTAGCCGCCAGATAGCAGTAGCATGTTGAATATATTTTTTTAAAAAAACATTTGTGACGATTCCAACTTGGTCAAGTTGCTATGTTGATTTGCACTTTGCATCATTTTCAGCAGACTGCATTGCAAAACGATCACCCGCCCCTCTTCCTCTCACACGAGATCCACCCAGGAATATTTGGACGAGATGGGAGTTTTTTTTATGACATAAACCTGCCAATACTGAAAAATGTAGCCAACTGTTAACCACTAATGGTAACATAAGCTAGCCAATGATGTTGTTATATTTTTTTGCTTTGAAAAATGCAACTGTAAGGATGTTGCAAACAACCAATTTAATTTGCAGATACAGTGATAATATTTTATTGGACATGTGTCACTTGACCTGCGCGGTGTAAATCTAAATCCTGGTGTTGTCCACTTGGAAAAATATGCATCTGATGATAAAATGTTTGAATAAAATATTATTTCCCTTTCTTTCACGCACTGCCATCAGAAGTCGGCTTCAGGCAGAAGGAAAAAAATACATGCGGTTCGCAGTGACGTGCAGTCACTAGAGGCAGGTGAGGCGGGGCCTCACCTTCCATCATGGAAAGAAAAAAAATGTAAAAAGAATTTTTTTTTAATAAATTGTTATATGTATCCAGTGATTATACTATAAAGTTATTTTCCATTTAACTTCACCCGTTTTAGATTATTTTTATTTAAAATCGCTGAATTTTCACATTTGCCGTTCAAATACTGAGAAGAGACGGTGCGGTGATCAGCAGCCAGTCGAGGCACGTCACTCAGTGCCTCAACATGGATTGCAGACTCGGCTAACTGCTGGCCTGCTGTGCAGTGAGACTGTATTGCTATATGAATTATATTATACATTTCCATAGTTTAGTTAGCTGAGGTATATAATGTACAGTGTATTTTGTCAACAACTGTATGTGTGTAAAGTATTTCTTGTGCTGAGCGATCATAAAAGGGCTGCAAAAGACGCACTGGCTGAGGCTCGCCTCCTGCACCCCCGCTGTAGAATGCACGGCAACCCCTGACGGGAGTGTGTGGGTTGGGTTGTTCTGTACAACCCAACCCAACTAAAGCCCACACTTAAACTTTCCACGTGCAAGATTGAATCTATTTAAAAAAGTTATTTCATAAGAAGCCAAAAAGTGCAAAAACAATAATGTTCGTGTTGGAGGAGTTGTGAATGACTGTAGGGCCACAACATTAGGTACACCTGCAGACTGCAGGTGTACCTAATTCACAACTCCTCCAACACGAACATTATTGTTTTTGCACTTTTTGGCTTCTTATTAAATAACTTTTGTAACCTATTTTTATGGGCTTTCCTCTTTGTGATGTTAAGTTCCTGTTATGCGCTGTTATACAGTATATGCCTTGGGCTCTTATTTTGAAGGCGCTAAGAGCGGAAGTGACGACACGTTGGAGTGGAGCGGAAGTTTTTGAAAGAAGGTAAATAAAGTGGTCCTCGTGTAAACTGGAGCCTCCGTGTTTGTTATTTTGTAGTTTCATACAGTATAGGTGACATTTATAAACCCTCAGTTACACTTTTTTAAATAGATTCAATCTTGCACGTGGAAAGTTTAAGTGAGGTCTTTAGTTATAAATAAATGATAAATGGTTTATACTTGTATAGCGCTTTTCTACCTTCAAGGTACTCAAAGCGCTTTGACACTATTTCCACATTTACCCATTCACACACACATTCACACACTGATGGTGGGAGCTGCCATGCAAGGCGCTAACCAGCAGCCATCAGGAGCAAGGGGTGAAGTGTCTTGCCCAAGGACACAATAAGTAAAGGTAAGACCATAATAACGTTTTTTTTTTTAAATTAAATGTGCTTTTTTGTGTGCTACAGTTTGTATGTGTAAAGTTAAGTTAAAGTACCAATGATTGTCACACACACACTAGGTGTAATGAAATTTGTCCTCTGCATTTGACCCATCCCCTTGATCACCCCCTGGGAGGTGAGGGGAGCAGTGGGCAGCAGCGGCGCCGCGCCCGGGAATAATTTTTGGTGATTTAACCCCCAATTCCAAGCCTTGATGCTGAGTGCCAAGCACGGAAGAATGCTGGTATGAGCTTTTAAACATAACCCATTAACTGCTGCCAATCAAATGGTGAATAAGATACTCTTTAGGGTTCATATGTTTGTAAATCTGACTGTGATGAAGTCAGTGCCTCACCAGTCATGAACCTCACCGCACGTCACTGGCGGTTCGTTTTGTTCATTTGTTCATCGTTTTGTTCAACAATGTTCATCACATTGTTCATTCACAAATAAATGCCTTCTTCATATAAATACATAATACTTTCTCCAAGTCATCAAAGGCACCAATGCCACCAGCTATCATTTACTACAATACTACAAACAATAATAAATCTCATAGGAAACTGTCAATACAAACATCATTAATGCAGTTTCCTTTTCATATACTGGTTAAACTATAAAAAATTGGATATCGTGTCGAAGTTCATTCACATGTGCAATTCAACTTCAAATGTGAAACTAATATGTGAAATAAACTCATTACATACACAGTGATAGACTTCTTGTAATTGTGATGATATGGCTTACAGTATTTAAAAAAACAAAACACATTTTCAGAGATTTCCAATACAAGGTTTTTCCTAAGCTGTAAGCCATGAATAACCATCAAAACTATATTAAAAAAGGCTTGAAATATATTGAATTGCATGTTATGAGTCTATTTCATATATTAGGTTCACCTTGTAAATATAAACAAACCTTTGCACAATATTCAATTGTTTTAACCTTTAGTTTAATAAAACAAATTATACACACACACATATATATATATATATATATATATATATATATATATATATATATATATATATATATATATATATATATATATATACACAGTATATATATATATACAGTATGCATGTGTGTGTATATATATATGTATGTGTATATATATATATGTATACATACATATATATACATACATATATATGTATACATACATATATATGTATTTATATATATATATACACATATGTATGTATATATATATGTATGTATACATGTATGTACATACATATGTATGTATATATATATGTGTGTATAAATAAGTGTATATACATATATGTATGTATATATAGTTATACAAATATGTGTGTGTGTATATATATACACACACACATACATATGTATACATGTATATACATACATATGTATGTGTATGTATATATATATATATATATATATATATATATGTGTGTGTGTGTATATACCAGTGACATGCGGTGAGGTTCATGACTGGTGAGGCACTGACTTCATCACAGTCAGATTTACAAACATATGAACCCTAAAGAGTATCTTATTCACCATTTGATTGGCAGCAGTTATCGGGTTATGTTTAAAAGCTCATACCAGCATTCTTCCCTGCTTGGCACTCAGCATCAAGGGTTGGAATTGGGGGTTGAACCACCAACAATTATTCCCGGGCGCGGCGCCGCTGCTGCCCACTGCTCCCCTCACATCCCAGGGGGTGAACAAGGGATGGGTCAAATGCAGAGGACAAATTTCACCACACCTAGTGTGTGTGTGTGTGACAATCATTGGTACTTTAACTTAACTTTAACTTTACACATACAAACTGTAGCACACAAAAAAGCACATTTAATAAAAAAAACGTTTTTATGGTCTTACCTTTACTTATAAGTGCGGGAACAGTGGTGTTCGTGTTGGAGGAGTTGTGAATGAATGAAATATGAAATCCGTGCTGCAGTCTGCAGGTGTACCTAATGTTGTGTCCCTGCAGTCGTTCACGGCTCCTCTGGCACGAGCAATGTTGTTTTTGCACTTTTTGGCTTCTTGTTAAGTGACTTTTTTTGGGTGGATTCGGTCTTGCATGTGGAGGGTTTGGGTGTGGGCTTTGGTTGGTGTGGCGCTCCCTTCGGGGGGTGCAGTCTGCGGCAAAGGTGCCTTAACCGGCACCAGGAGTCGGGGTTACGCGAGCCTCAGCCAGTGCGTCTTCGCAGCAGTTTTAGGATTGCTCAGCACAAGAAATACGTTACACACATACAGTTGTTGACAAAATACACTGTACATTATATACCTCAGCTAACTAAACTATGGAAATGTATAATATAATTCATATAGCAATACGGTCTCACTGCACAGCAGGCCAGCAGTTAGCCGAGTCCGCAATCCATGTTGAGGCACAATTGAGTGACGTGCCTCAACTGGCTGCTGATCACCGCACCGTCTCTTCTCAGTATTTGAACGGCAAATGTGAAAATTCAGCGATTTTGAATAAAAATAATCTAAAACTGGTTAATTTAAATGGAAAATAACTTTATAGTATAATCACTGGATACATATAACAATTTAATTATTTTTTTTCTTTTTACATTTTTTTTCTTTCCATGGTGGCAGGTGAGGCCCCGCCTCACCTGCCTCGAGTGACCGCATGTCACTGGTATATACATATACTGTATATGTATGTATATATAATTATACAAATGTGTGTGTGTGTATATATATATATATATATATATATATATATATATATATATATATATATATATATATATATATATATATATATATATATATATCCATCCATCCATCTTCTTCCGCTTATCCGAGGTCGGGTCGCGGGGGCAGCAGCCTAAGCAGGGAAGCCCAGACTTCCCTCTCCCCAGCCACTTCGTCCAGCTCTTCCTGTGGGACCCCGAGGCGTTCCCAGGCCAGCCGGGAGACATAGTCTTCCCAACGTGTCCTGGGTCTTCCCCGCGGCCTCCTACCGGTCTGACGTGCCCTAAACACCTCCCTAGGGAGGCGTTCGGGTGGCATCCTGACCAGATGCCCGAACCACCTCCATGTTGAGTGGAAGAGAGTCCAGCCCCTCTCGAGAGAACTGGTTCCAGAGCCCTTGCTGTGCGTCGAAGTGAGTCCGACTATATCGAGCCGGAACTTCTTCTCCACCTCGCGCACTAGCTCAGGCTCTATATATATATATATATATATATATATATATATATATATATATATATATATATATGTATGTATGTATGTATGTATGTATGTATGTATGTATATGTATGTATGTATATATATGTATATATACATGTGTATTTATATGTATATGTGTGTATACGTGTGTGTGTGTGTGTGTATACATGTGTATATATATGTGTATGTATAAAAATAGTATTAATTAAACTAAAGGTTAAACTAAAAACAATTGAATATTGTGCAAAAGTTTGTTTATACACACACACACACACACACACACACACACATATATATATATATATGTGTGTGGATATATATATATATATATATATATACACACACACACACACACTGGAGGCAAATTATTTTTTTTATTTAACAATTATTTATCATGCTCATAACTGAATGGAAGCTGTCTACTTTTAACAGTAGATTATTACAATTCAGGGGTGGGAAATTTTGCTGTCATCTAGTAATTTTGTCCACTCTTCCACTAAAGAAAAATTGTCTGGCGCCGCAAAACATAACATAGTTGATGAACTTGGGAAGACATAGTCTTCCCCGTGGCCTCCTACGGGTTGGACGTGCCCTAAACACCTCACTAGGGAGGCGATCGGGTGGCATCCTGACCAGATGCCCGAACCACCTCATCTGGCTCCTCTCGATGTGGAGGAGCAGCGGCTTTACTTTGAGCTCCCCCCGGATGACAGAGCTTCTCACCCTATCTCTTAGGAAGAGCCCCGCCACCCGGCGGAGGAAACTCATTTCGGCCGCTTGTACCCGTGATCTTGTCTTTTCGGTCATAACCCAAAGCTCATGACCATAGGTGAGGATGGGAATGTAGATCGACCGGTAAATTTAGAGCTTTGCCTTCCGGCTCAGCTCCTTCTTCACCACAACGGATCGAAACAGCGTCCGCATTACTGAAGACGCCGCACCGATCCGCCTGTCGATCTCACGATCCACTCTTCCCTCACTCGTGAACAAGACTCCTAGGTACTTGAACTCCTCCATTTGGGGCAGGGTCTCCTCCCCAACCCGGAGATGGCATTCCACCCTTTTCCGGGCGAGAACCATGGTCTCGGACTTGGAGGTGCTGATTCTCATCCCAGTCGCTTCACACTCGGCTGCAAACCGATCCAGTGAGAGCTGAAGATCCTGGCCAGATGAAGCCATCAGGACCACATCATCTGCAAAAAGCAGAGACCTAATCCTGCAGCCACCAAACCAGATCCCCTCAACGCCTTGACTGCGCCTAGAAATTCTGTCCATAAATGTTATGAACAGAATCGGTGACAAAGGGCAGCCTTGGCGGAGTCCAACCCTCACTGGAAACGTGTCCGACTTACTGCCGGCAATGCGGACCAAGCTCTGACACTGATCGTACAGGGAGCGGACCGCCACAATCAGACAGTCCGATACCCCATACTCTCTGAGCACTTTCCACAGGACTTCCCGAGGGACACGGTCGAATGCCTTCTCCAAGTTCACAAAGCACATGTAGACAGGTTGGGTAAACTCCCATGCACCCTCAAGGACCCTGCCGAGAGTATAGAGCTGGTCCACAGTTCCACGACCAGGACGAAAACCACACTGTTTCTCCTGAATCTGAGGTTCGACAATCCGGCGTAGCCTCCTCTCCAGTACACCCGAATATACCTTACCGGGAAGGCTGAGGAGTGTGATCCCACGATAGTTGGAACACACCCTCCGGTTCCCCTTCTTAAAGAGAGGAACCACCATCCCGGTCTGCCAATCCAGAGGTACTGCCCCCGATGTCCACGCGATGCTGCAGAGTCTTGTCAACCAAGACAGCCCCACAGCATCCAGACCCTTAAGGAACTCCGGGCAGATCTCATCCACCCCCGGGGCCTTGCCACCGAGGAGCTTTTTAACTACCTCAGCAACCTCTGCCCCAGAAATGGAAGAGCCCACCACAGACTCCCCAGGCACTGCTTCCTCATAGGAAGACGTGTTGGTGGGATTGAGGAGGTCTTCGAAGTATTCCCTCCACCGATCCACAACATCTGCACTTGAGGTCAGCAGAACACCATCCGCACCATACACGGTGTTGACAGTACACTGTTTCACCCTCCTGAGGCGGCGGATGGTGGTCCAGAATCGCTTTGAAGCCGTCCGGAAGTCGTTTTCCATGGCTTCCCCGAACTCAATCAATCAATCAATGTTTATTTATATAGCCCTAAATCACAAGTGTCTCAAAGGGCTGCACAAGCCACAACGACATCCTCGGTACAAAGCCCACATAAGGGCAAGGAAAAACTCACCCCAGTGGGACGTCGATGTGAATGACTATGAGAAACCTTGGAGAGGACCGCATATGTGGGTAACCCCCCCCCCCCCTCTAGGGGAGACCGAAAGCAATGGATGTCGAGTGGGTCTGACATAATATTGTGAGAGTCCAGTCCATAGTGGATCCAACATAATAGTAAGAGTCCAGTCCATAGTGGGGCCAGCAGGACACCATCCCGAGCGGAGATGGGTCAGCAGCGCAGAGATGTTCCCAGCCAATGCACAGGCGAGCGGTCCACCCCGGGTCCCGACTCTGGACAGCCAGCACTTCATCCATGGCCACCGGACCTGTGCCCCCCCCCCCCTCAAGGAAAAGGGGAGCAGAGGAGAAAAGAAAAGAAACGGCAGATCAACTGGTCTAACAGGGGGGCTATTTAAAGGCTAGAGTATACAAATGAGTTTTAAGATGGGACTTAAATGCTTCTACTGAGGTAGCATCTCTAATTGTTACCGGGAGGGCATTCCATAGTACTGGAGCCCGAATAGAAAAAGCTCTATAGCCCGCAGACTTTTTTGGGCTCTGGGAATCACTAATAAGCCGGAGTTCTTTGAACGCAAATTTCTTGCCGGGACATATGGTACAATGCAATCGACAAGATAGGACGGAGCTAGACCGTGTAGTATTTTATACGTAAGTAGTAAAACCTTAAAGTCACATCTTAAGTGCACAGGAAGCCAGTGCAGGTGAGCCAGTATAGGCGTAATATGATCAAACTTTCTTGTTCTTGTCAAAAGTCTAGCAGCCGCATTTTGTACCAATTGTAGTCTTTTAATGCTAGACATAGGGAGACTCAAAAATAATACGTTACAGTAGTTGAGACGAGACGTAACGAACGCATGAATAATGATCTCAGCGTCGCTAGTGGATAAAATAAAACGAATTTTAGCGATATTACGGAGATGAAGGAAGGCCGTTTTAGTAACACTCTTAATGTGTGATTCAAACGAGAGAGTTGGGTCGAAGATAATACCCAGATTCTTTACTGATTCGCCTTGTGTAATTGTTTGGTTGTCAAATGTTAAGGTGGTATTATTAAATAAATGTCGGTGTTTAGCAGGACCGATAATCAGCATTTCCGTTTTCTTGGCGTTGAGTTGCAAGAAGTTAGCGGACATCCATTGTTTAATTTCATTAAGACACGCCTCCAGCTGACTACAATCCGGCGTGTTGGTCAGCTTTAGGGGCATGTAGAGTTGGGTGTCATCAGCATAACAATGAAAGCTAACACCGTATTTGCGTATGATGTCGCCTAGCGAACTCCTCCCATGTCCGAGTTTTTGCCTCTGCGACCGCTGAAGCCGCATACCGCTTGGCCTGTCGGTACCTGTCCGCTGCCTCTGGAGTCCTATGAGCCAAAAGAACCCGATAGGACTCCTTCTTCAGCTTGACGGCATCCCTCACCGCCGGTGTCCACCAAAGGGTTCTAGGATTACCACCACGACAGGCACCAACTACCTTGCGGCCACAGCTCCAATCAGTCGCCTCGACAATAGAGGTGCGGAACATGGTCCACTCGGACTCAATGTCCAGCACCTCCCTCGTGACATGTTCAAAGTTCTTCCGGAGGTGGGAATTGAAACTCTCTCTGACAGGAGACTCTGCCAGACGTTCCCAGCAGACCCTCACAATGCGTTTGGGCCTGCCAGGTCAGTCCGGCATCTTCCCCCACCATCGCAGCCAACTCACCACCAGGTGGTGATCAGTAGAAAGCTCCGCCCCTCTCTTCACCCGAGTGTCCAAAACATGAGGCCGCAAATCCGATGAAACAACTACAAAGTTGATCATGGAACTGCGGCCTAGGGTGTCCTGGTGCCAAGTGCACATATGGACACCCTTATGTTTGAACATGGTGTTTGTTATGGACAATCTGTGACGAGCACAAAAGTCCAATAACAAAACACCACTCGGGTTCAGATCCGGGTGGCCATTCTTCCCAATCACGCCTCTCCAGGTTTCACTGTCGTTGCCAACATGAGCGTTGAAATCCCCTCGTAGGACAAGGGAATCACTTTCCAGTACTCCCTCGAGAGCATCCAAAAAGGGTGGATTCTCTGAACTGCTGTTTGGTGCGTAAGCACAAACAACAGTCAGGACCCATCCCCCCACCCGAAGGCGGAAGGAGGCTACCCTCTCGTCCACTGGGTTGAACTCCAACGTGCAGACTTTGAGCCAGGGGGAAACAAGAATTATTACCCCAGCTCGTCGCCTCTCATTGCGTGCAACGCCAGTGTGGAAGAGAGTCCAGCCCCTCTTGAGAGAACTGGTTCCAGAGCCCTCGCTGTGCGTCGAGGTGAGTCCGACTATATCCAGCCGGAACTTCTCTAAATCACGCACTAGCTCGAGCTCCTTCCCCCCCAGCGAGGTGACGTTCCACGTCCCAAGAGCTAGCTTATGCAGCCGAGGATCAGACCGCCAAGTGCCCTGCCTTCGGCTTCCGCCCAGCTCACAATGCACCCGACCTCTATGGCCCCTCCCATGAGTGGTGAGCCCATTGGAGGGGGGACCCATGTTGCCTCTTCGGGCTGTGCCCGGCCGGGCCCCATGGGGACAGGCCCGGCCACCAGGCGCTCGCCATCGTGCCCGAACTCCGGGCCTAGCTCCAGAGGGGGGCCCCGGTGACCCGCGTCCGGGCAAGGGAAATCTGAGTCCTTGTTGATGCATTCCCATAGAAGTCTTTGAGAAGTCACAGAAGTTTAGAAAAAAATAGTACTACATTGGAAGAAAGAAAAGCATATTTCCCTGACTGCAGTGTTTAAAAACTCTCCAAAGAAAGGATTCACAACAAGGAGGCTGAAGCGCCTCAGGTTTCTGAACCCTTATTTTAATTGAAGTGAAAGTCAATTCTATGGTTTAAGACATGAATCGTTTTCAAACCCTTTGGAAAGAAAATTATTAAATGTTGTATTCAAATGCATGCACTTGTTGGATGAAATTGAATGAGTTGAATTAGACAGTTATTCAGGGGTCGCTTTGACACCATGACCTAGCACAAGCTTAATTATAAGCGAGATAATGTACATTTTATTCTCATGAATACCTCCCGAAATGTTTTTATGGCCGCAGTTAAGTTCACTAATTAATTTCCTCACTGCAACTATGAAATTCAATGAACAAATGCCATCGTTAACTCATATTGTGTGGGCTTATCAATGAACGTTCAACCTTTATATACTTACCACTATTGCCAAATGTTGCCTAGTGACCAGAGACCTTGTACACGTTTTTACTCAAATAATAGCCTTCTGAATGAACACTGTGTATTTACACATGTATAACCTTGCACACACACCTGCCACATGGCAGTACTCACTGCTAATTAAGTATTGTCAGTTTTTCCTCAGGGTGTTGGTTGGTTGGTTGGTTAAAATGTATTTCGAACATGTACGCAGTTACAAGTATGATATCATATAGTTTACACATTTAAATTTCTCTTTACATGTTTGAAAAGAAGTAGGAAGAAGCCAAGCCTACCCCTTTTCCAATTCATAGCAATTTAGTAGCACATACAGTATTCACTTACTGTCCTCATTTTGTTACAACATTTGCATCAATGAATACAACAGATCTCTTAATAATAGTTAAGTCGGTTATGGTTCACATATGAGATGAATCATATCTCATTTTCAATAAGGTTAACGATGTTCATCAACATTTTTCTTCCTTGTACTTTGTAAACATTTTTATTTTGAACAGTCTCTTGAACTGGATCATATTAGTACACTGCTTAACTTCTTTGCTTAATCCATTCCATAATTTAATTCCACATACTGTTACATTAAATGATTTAAGTGTTGTACGTGCATACAAATGTTTTAAATTAGATTTTTCTCTGAGCTCATGTTTCTCCTCGATCGTTGAGAAGAATTGTACATTCTTGCACTGCAAAAAGTCAGTGTTCAAAAACAAGAAAAAAAAAATACAAAAATTAGGGGTATTTTATTTGAACTAAGCAAAATTATCTGCCAATAGAACAAGAAAATTTGGCTTGTCAAGACTTTCCAAAACAAGTAAAATTAGCTAACCTCAATGAACCCAAAAATACCTTAAAATAAGTATATTCTCACTAATAACAAGTGCACTTTTCTTGGTAGAAAACAAAAGAGACCTTTTTGCTCAATATGTTGAAAAATATTCTTAAATTAAGCAAATGCTAGTGTTTTGACATCATGATTTTTTTTTCATGCTTGAAGTAAGAAATTATTACTTTAAAAAAGTAGTTTTATACTTGTGAGTGTCAATGACACAGCTTTGCATCAGTTGATATTCTAGTTTCAAACATGTTTTACTCAACATAGGTCATCAAATCTCAGCAACAAGCTGTAATATCTTACTGAGATAATTTAGGACCAAAACCCTTAAAACAAGTAAAACACTCTAACATAAAATCTGCTTATTGAGAAGAATTATCTTATCAGACAGAAAATAAGCAAACATCACCCTTATTTGAGATATACAATCTTACTTAGATTTCAGTTTTTGCAGTGTGAGTAACAGGTTATTTGATTTGTATTAAGGATGCCCATTAGCTGGTTGCCACAACAACCCACTAGTCTTCCTGGGGTCCACAAACTCAATACAATTACAAGTAAAAGCATATAATTATAACTATGCAATACAGAAAAAAGAAAATCATCAACAAGCAAACAATCAAACAATTTACAGTCACAGAATAATAATTACCATATAAATAAAACTACACAATATAAAACCAAACAAAATCATGAACAAGCAAACTAATTTAAAGACTAAATATTACTTTCTTTTTAAAAACCTGTTTACTTTCAATGCCGGTGATAATTTGAGGCAGGTTATTCCAGAGCAGGGGTCACCAACCTTTTTGAAACCAAGAGCTACCAAGAGGTACTGATTAATGCGAAGGGCTACCAGTTTGATACACACTTAAATAAATTGCCAGAAATAGCCAATTTGCTCAATTTACCTTTAACTCTATGTTATTATTAATAATTCATGATATTTATCTTTGTGGAAAAACTGATCATCTTAATGATTTCTCACAACAAATATATATAGAAACAGATAAATATCAATATGGAACACTTTATTTTTATATTTTCTCTAAGTGCACATTTTTCAAATCGAATCTTTTTGAAAAAATTTTAAAAAGAATTTATGGAACATCATTAGTCATTTTTCTTGATTAAGATTAATTTTAGAATTTTGATGACATGTTTTAAATAGGTTAAAATCCAATCTGCACTTTGTTAGAATATATAACAAATTGGACGAAGCTATATTTCTAACAAAGACAAATCATTATTTCTTCTAGGTTTTCCAGAACAAAAATTTTAAAAGAAATTCAAAAGACTTTGAAATAAGATTTAAATTTGATTCTACAGATTTTCTAGATTTTCCAGAATAATTTTTTGGGAATTGTAATCATAATAAGTTTGAAGAAATATTTCACAAATATTCTTCTTCGAAAAAACAGAAGCTAAAATGAAGAATTAAATTAAAATGTATTTATTATTCTTTACAATAAAAAAAATTAATTTACTTGAACATTGATTTAAATTGTCAGGAAAGAAGAGGAAGGAATTTAAAAGGTAAAAAGGTATATGTGTTTAAAAATCCTAAAATCATTTTTAAAGGCCTACTGAAATGCGATTTTCTTATTTAAACAGGGATAGCAGGTCCATTCTATGTGTCATACATGATCATTTCGCGATATTGCCATATTTTTGTCAGGCTTGGACAAAGGAAGGGACTCAGATGCAGAGATGTGATTCTAAATAAAACTTTTATTTTGAAAAAACTCTTTAAGCCTCCAGAGCCGAGTAAATTCAAATACTATGAAATGACAAAAATAGCTATCGACAAAATGTTCCAAAAGGGAAAAACCGAAAATCACTCCAGAAGGAGGAATACAAAAATAAGGACAATTATAATTAGCAACGTATCTGTTATCAAAAAACTTTAACAAAAAACGCTCCAACAGGAGGAAGAAAATAAAGACTATAAAACTTAACTACTCTAATAAATGTAAACAAAAAATCACTCAAAAAACTTTGAGGAAAAAATCTTTAAGGAAAAATTATAACTCACCACTGCGGTAGAAAAAGGTAGAATAACAAAAGTCGCTCTGAGGGAGGAAAAAAGTTAATTCAAAGTTACAGCGTGGGATATTCTGGAAGCAAGGACGTAGACGTGGGACAAGGCAAGGCATGGACATGAACATGAACATGGAACGCAAGACAGGCACGAAAGCTCGAGACAATCTGGCACAGAACAAGGGGAGGCATGGGCTTATAAAGAACATGAGGGTAATGGGAAACAGGTGGAAACAATCAAGGGTCAGGAATGACGTCAGACTGGTGACACAAGAGGAAGGACCCGTGATCTGAAACAAGAGGAGTTGCTTTTCAAAATAAAACATGTAAATCACAAGACAGAAAAAACCAAGACAAGACTTCCCTCACCGCGGTGTGACAATTTTTGCTGAAAAGATTTAGTAGAGAACATCGACGATAAAGTTCGCAACTTTTGGTCGCTGATAAAAAAGCCTTGCCTGTACCGGAAGTAGCAGACGATATGTGCGTGACGTCACAAGTTGTGGAGCTCCTCACATCTGCACATTGTTTACAATCATGGCCACCAGCAGCGAGAGCGATTCGGACCGAGAAAGCGACGATTTCCCCATTAATTTGAGCGAGGATGAAAGATTCGTGGATGAGGAAAGTGAGAGTGAAGGACTAGAGGGCAGTGGGAGCGATTCAGATAGGGAAGATGCTGTGAGAGGCGGGTGGGACCTGATATTCAGCTGGGAATGACTAAAACAGTAAATAAACACGATACATATATATACTCTATTAGCCACAACACAACCAGGCTTATATTTAATATGCCACAAATGAATCCTGCATAACAAACACCTCCCCCCTCCCGTCCATATGACTCAAACACCTGCACAACACACTCAATCCCACAGCCCAAAGTACGGTTCACCTTCCCAAAGTTCATACAATACATATATTTCCCCAAAGTCCCCAAAGTTACGTACGTGACATGCACATAGCGGCACGCACGTACGGGCAAGCGATCAACTGTTTGGAAGCCGCAGCTGCATGCGTACTCACGGTACCGCGTCTGCGTATCCAACTCAAAGTCCTCCTGGTAAGAGTCTCTGTTGTCCCAGTTCTCCACAGGACAATGGTAAAGCTTGACTGTCATCTTCCGGGAATGTAAACAATGAAACACCGGCTGTGTTTGTGTTGTTGCTGCAGTCCGCCGCAATACACCGCTTCCCACTTACAGCTTTCTTCTTTGCTGTCTCCATTGTTCATTGAACAAATTGCAAAAGATTCACCAACACAGATGTCCAGAATACTGTGGAATTTTGCGATGAAAACAGATGACTTAATAGCTGGTCACCATGCTGTCCCAAAATGTCCTCCACAATCTGTGACGTCACACGCTGACGTCATCATACCGAGACGTTTTCAGCAGGATATTTCGCGCAAAATTTAAAATTGCACTTTAGTAAACTAACCCGGCCGTATTGGCATGTGTTGCAATGTTAAGATTTCATCATTGATATATAAACTATCAGACTGTGTGGTCGGTAGTAGTGGGTTTGTATTTGTATTTTTTCTCTAAAATGGTCTTTCTGAAAGTTATAAGAAGCAAAGTAAAAAAAATAAATGAATTTATTTAAACAAGTGAAGACCAAGTCTTTAAAATATTTTCTTGGATTTTCAAATTCTATTTGAGTTTTGTCTCTCTTAAAATTAAAAATGTTGAGCAAAGCGAGACCAGCTTGCTAGTAAATAAATACAATTTAAAAAATAGAGGCAGCTCACTGGTAAGTGCTGCTATTTGAGCTATTTTTAGAACAGGCCAGCGGGCGACTCATCTGGTCCTTACGGGCGACCTGGTGCCCGCGGGCACCGTGTTGGTGACCCCTGTTCCAGAGCGATACAGATCTATAAATAAAAGATTTCCGCAAAGCATTCTTCCTGGAACGAGGGAGTACAAAATGCCCCTCACTAGACGCCCTGGTATTATGATTATGCATAATGCTACTGTAAACTATTTGGGTCATGAGAAAAGCAGGAGTTTTACTACTGGTTACTGACTTGAACAATATAAGAGTATTAGCTGACAACCTGTTCTGCACTGTTAGCCAGGAAAGAGAAGCATGCATTTGGATAACATTGGTTCTTAGTGAACAACCCAGAACCAGCCTTGCTGCCCTATTCTGACAATCTGGAGTTTACTGATCTCACCACTTGCAGCAGACGCCCAGACTGTAGAACAATAGTCCAGATGACACAAGACTAAACTCTTAGCAATCTGACAAAGAAGAGGTGGATCAACAAAAGCAGCCCATTTCCTGGAAATACCAACAGCCCTTCCCATCTTTGTAATTATATCACTGATATGATTTGACCAGGATAGAGTGCAGTCCAGCATCACTCCAAGGAGCTTGGCATGTCTGACCTGTTGAACTGTTGAAATACCTAGCCTCAGATCCAACTTTGGGTCACAAGATAACCCTTGCCTAGTCCCCAATACAATACTTTTTGTTTTTGAGATGTTAAGGACAAGTCTGTTACATACTGTCCAGTCATGCACAGCTTTTAGTTCCTCACTCAATACTACATTAAGTACACTGCATGATGGTGCAGCATGATATAATGTTGCATCATCAGCATAAAGAACCAATTTGGCTCGCCCGGTAGCCCAAGGTAAATCATTGGTGAATATAGAAAAAAGTAAAGGTCCAAGGCAACTTCCCTGTGGAACACCACAATCCAAACTTCTGCTATTAGACAAGCTGCCACTAAGATACACCTGTTGTGATCTTGAGGACAAATAACTCTGTACCCACATTAAAGCCGAAGTATTAAAACCATAACATTTAAGTTTCTCAATTAAAAGAGAGTGGTCAATCACGTCAAATGCAGCACTAAAATCTAACAGCACAGCTCCAACCAACATAGAATTATCTATAGCATTAAGCCAATCGTCGGTCATTTGTATAAGAGCAGTGGACGGAGAGTGGCCCGTTCTATATGCATGTTGAGAATCAGTTGCTAGCCCATTTGATTGAAAGTAAGCTTGAATTTGTGCATACACACATTTCTCCAGTATTTTACATAAACCAGGTAGGATGCTTATTGGTCTAGAATTGCCCTCATTGAAAGCCAATTTGGTATCCTTATTTACAAACCCCGTTTCCATATGAGTTGGTAAATTGTGTTGGATGTAAATATAAACGGAATACAATGATTTGCAAATAAATTTCAGCCCATATTCAGTTGAATATGCTACAAAGACAACATATTTGATGTTCAAACTGATAAACTTTTTTTTTTTTGCAAATAATCATTAACTTTACAATTTGATGCCAGCAACACGTGACAAAGAAGTTGGGAAAGGTGGCAATAAATACTGATAAAGTTGAGGAATGCTCATCAAACACTTATTTGGAACATCCCACAGGTGTGCAGGCTAATTGGGAACAGGTGGGTGCCATGATTGGGTATAAAAACAGCTTCCCAAAAAATGCTCAGTCTTTCACAGGAAAGGATGGGGCAAGGTACACCCCTTTGTCCACAACTGCGTGAGCAAATAGTCAAACAGTTTAAGAACAACGTTTCTCAAAGTGCAATTGCAAGAAATTTAGGGATTTCAACATATACGGTCCATAATATCATCAAAAGGTTCAGAGAATCTGGAGAAATCACTCCACGTAAGTGGCATGGCCGAAAACCCACATTGAATGACCGTGACCTTCGATCCCTCAGATGGCACTGTATCAAAAACCGACATCAATCTCTAAAGGATATCACCACAAGGGCTCAGGAAAACTTAAGAAAACCACTGTCACTAAATACAGTTGGTCGCTACATCTGTAAGTGCAAGTTAAAGCTCTACTATGCAAAGCGAAAGCCATTTATCAACAACATCCAGAAATGCCGCCGGCTTCTCTGGGCCAGAGATCATCTAAGATGGACTCATGCAAAGTGGAAAAGTGTTCTGTGGTCTGACGAGTCCACATTTCAAATTGTTTTTGGAAATATTCGACATCATGTCATCCGGACCAAAAGGGAAGCGAACCATCCAGACTGTTATCGACGCAAAGTCTCACTATTATGTTAGATCCACTATGGACTGGACTCTCACTATTATGTTAGATCCACTATGGACTGGACTCTCACTATTATGTTAGATCCACTATGGACTGGAGTCTCACTATTATGTTAGATCCACTATGGACTGGACTCTCACTATTATGTTAGATCCACTATGGACTGGAGTCTCACTATTATGTTAGATCCACTATGGACTGGACTCACACTATTATGTTAGATCCATTATGGACTGGACTCTCACTACTATGTTAGATCCACTATGGACTGGACTCTCACTATTATGTTAGATCCACAATGGACTGGACTCTCTCCATTGCATCCGGTCTCCTCTAGAGAGGGGGGGTCACCCACATCTGCGATCCTCTCCAAGGTTTCTCATAGTCATTCATACTGACATCCCACTGGGTTGTGAGTTTTTCCTTGCCCTGATGTGGGCTTTGAACCGAGGATGCCGTTGTGGCTTGTGCAGCCCTTTGAGACACTCTTGATTTAGGGCTATATAAATAAACATTGATTGATCAATCAATCAGAGTTTATACTTATGAAGCCCTTAATCACATTCCCTCATCTGAAACCCACATCTGGGCAAGGAAAAACTCCAAAAGCCCAAAATGGGAGGGACGATTTATTCATCTATCCATATGAGATATACCCAGGATGTAACTCTCCATCTTTCTGTTGTCTGTCTGTCTCTTCTTCAGAGGAAAGTTGAATGCATCGCTGTGTTGGAGTCAGATGTGGTCCATCACGCACTTTAAGTATGCTTCTTCTTTCTTTGTCATATTGCAACACCCGCTCCTTACAAGTGGTCTAAAGGCGGGAGTGCCAATCAAATGCTGTGATTTAAGTGGTGTGTGTGTGTGTGTGACAGCTGAGTGTGCCAGTAGATGATCTATAGGCCTTTTTGAAGTGACCTATAGGCGCTAACATGTCCCAATGAGATACGGATGCTGATCTCATCTGGTGATATCGAGCGTGTATTGTTTGGAGATGCGTCTTCATTTGGCGCCGTCATATTCCCTAATTCCCAGCCAGCGACTTTCTGAATGGAAGGGAGGTTGCGACGTCCCCCCCCCACCACCACCCCAGTCCCTTCCGCGTCAGTCCCACTTGATTAGCACGTCAGGCGGGACAATGAGCGCGCGTCCCGTGCCCACCCATTAGCCACATCCCTTTATCAATGCCCTGTAATTAAAATGTCACGCTTTCATTTTCAAGCCATCGCTTTGCTCTCGGCGGACTCTTTGCTCCAATAAAAAAAAAAGTGCAATCGAAACGCTCTTTTCAGTGGAAACCAAAAAAAAAGAAAAAAGGAAAAGAGGCTGAGTAGTGGGATCAATAGGCCCTTTAGTCCACGAGGAGGATTGATTGCTCTCTAAAATGGGATTTATAGGCTCATGGTTTTATAGGGTGCTGATACAACTGTTAATTAGAAAACATTTGGCCTCTTATTAAACCTGCACTGATTGAGCCCCGTCTGAATTTGAGCTTTTTACTCAATTTAACTAACAAACTGCTGTGTTTTGGACATAAACACACTTTTGTCATGCAACGATGAATACGTTTTGTACATTAAAGATGCTGAAATCTATCCAATTTACATGCTAAACTAACAATCTTAGCCAAGGGCCATTATAAAATAAGCCACGGGCCGGAAAGGGCCCCCTTGCCGCACTTTGGATGGCTTGAATCTATTAAATGAAACATATTTCATTGGAAAACATAATAATCAACCATTATTAATGTTGTCTTTCATTTGATTAATGTATTCAGGGTGGTCGCCCCTCATGTTTGTAGATCACATGAGGAGGGGAGGGGGCCATTTTGCGTGTAAAATGTCAATCAACGAATGACAAGGTGCTTCTCGTAAAATGTATGTCAAGTATTCCCAGCCCCTTCCTGCTCTATCACCGATAATAATATAATTGCAAATGTCCCCATGTGTAATTATTGTCCTTGGTGGCACACATCAGTGTTAGTGCAGGCATCAAATCCCGGCAAATGTGTTTTAATTGTGTTAAATTTGTTATTTTGCACACAAGAAAAAAAACTATTTATTTCCTGTAAATTCAATATAGGGCAAAACATCAATCAAAATAAATTCAAGTTGGATTAAAAAAAAGTATGACAATAATTCCACAAGTGTGATTTTTTTGTTGTTGTAATAACTGGGTGGGAGGGCTCATAATAAAATTCTGCTTGGGGCCCAATTTATCTTCAGTGAAATTCCTCTAGTAATCAAGATGCTATTTTTATTTGTGAGTATTTATTTTTACTTGAGGTGGATCTCATAGGCTATTTATGTACTAAAATATGCAAACTTCAAACCCCCCCCCCCCCCCCCCCAAAAGAAAATGGATGGATGGATGGAGATTTTACTTAATATTTTGTATTAACTAATTTAATATAATATGTACTTTCACGAAGTAATTAATATCTGTTTTTTTTATTTATGTGATTTTTCGAGGTAGAACTCATGGGCAAGTTTATATAATAAAAATGCTCAATAAACTTCAAACTAGGGATGTCCGATAATAGCTTTTTGCCGATATCCGATATCCCGATATTGTCCAACTCTTTAATTACCGATACTGATATCAACCGATACCGATATCAACCGATATATACAGTCGTGGAATTAACACATTATTATGCCTAATTTGGACAACCAGGTATGGTGAAGATAAGGTACTTTAAAAAAATAAAAAATAAAATAAGATAAATAAATTAAAAACATTTTCTTGAATAAAAAAGAAAGTAAAACAATATAAAAACAGTTACATTGAAACTAGTAATTAATGAAAATTAGTAAAATTAACTGTTAAAGGTTAGTACTGTTAGTGGACCAGCAGCACGCACAATCATGTGTGCTTACGGACTGTGTCCCTTGCAGACTGTATTGATATATATTGATATATAATGTAGGAACCAGAATATTAATAACAGAAAGAAACAACCTTTTTGTGTGAATGAGTATGAATGAGTGTAAATGGGGGAGGGAGGTTTTTTGGGTTAGTTCACTAATTGTAAGTGTATCTTGTGTTTTTTATGTTGATTTAATTAAAAAAAACAACAACAAAAAAACGATACTGATAATAAAAAAACAATACCGATAATTTCCGATATTACATTTTAACGCATTTATCTCTACTTCAAACCCTAAATAAATGCATTTTTAAAATGTCAAACTGCTATTTTCGAACTTAAATTGATAAGAATAAAAGAAAATGTAGTATATGATAGAAAAGTCAAAAGTTTGTTGAAATGCTAAAACAAGACGGTTCGAACTGCCCGGTGTTCTAGTAGAAAAAAAGAGAGAGGCTTTCCTCCGCCACGTAAACTAATCCCTCCGCTTCAAGACTTCCAACCATAACCGCGCATGAATATTTCATGCTGAAGGTTTGTCTGAACAGGCCGCGCTCATTTGTAAGCAGACGGAAATAATAACAAGCTTGAATGTCTCCTTCTAAAAAAAAACAAAAACAAAAAAAGCCGAAAACAAACCTTCTCCGTGCTTGGCCATGCGCTGCTGTGTCGGCTCACGTTTCCCGCGGAATAAGCCCGCGCACAATGGCTGTGTAAATAATTAAGAGGAGAGGAATAATTACAGTGCAAAATTGTAATTATTGGTGGGGGCGGCGAGGAAGTCTTTTGATGGTGGAAGAGGATAGCATCTGCTAAGATCAGGTTAGTCAGCATTAATATTAGAAACATGTAAATATATATATATATATATATGTCTTATACTACAAACATCTTCCTAAAATGTACACAGTCTTAAGTCAGGGGTGTCCAAAGTGCGGCTCGTGGACCATTTTCCAACGCAGGTCCATTTTTTTTTGGCCATCTTATTGTAAATAATAAAAACAATCATTATCAATGAGAACTATTATCACATCTTTGTCATAGTTTTAACCTAAAGTGCGTTGGTTTAGCATAATAATGTACAATATGTTGGTTTAGCATATTTTAATATGTACCAAAGCCAGTTTAGTTACGTTGACGTACATAACATGTTTATACTTTGAACATGCCTAAGAAGGAATTAGGGAGTTTATTATAAATAAATAATATTCCCTCTCTCTCTCTCTGCACCTCTGCAATTGATTCACTTCCTGTGTGATTATTTAACAGTAATGCTAAAAGAGTTTGTATACGGTGGCTTATGCAGTAATATTCCTTATGTTGACTGTTTTTGTTAGTAATCTGTTCCAAAAATATTAGAACAAGAGCAAATCATACGAAAACCAATGTCATTTTTCCCAGACCCCCAGAAATATGAAAAAAAAAAAACATATCATAGAGAATAAGTGTGCAGAAAACAAAATGAAATACATATAAATAATGAATAAAATGAATTCAAAACAATGACTTTGACTTTTATTGAAGGCTCTTGTCGGTGAAGACGGCAATTAAAGCCACAAAAGCCAGTTTAAAAGTTTCTCACCTTCTTTATCAAAGCGCTGGCACTCGCAACTTTCTTTCTTTCATAGTTCTTTTTATTGATTTCAAGGCACTCGCAACTTTCTGTGGCGGCGTGATGGATTATTGTTGTGTCCGAACGACACCGGAGTCATATGAAAACCACGGCATAGCGTCCTTCAAAAACTTAATTTTACTAAAAGATGGGTGTACGAAAACGAGGTACCATTGGGTAATGAAAAAAAATACTTTCCCAATATTTACATGGTATCAAATTGATACCAACATTTTCTGTATCGCCCCACCCCTCAGATGAGTGGAGAAGGGGATGGGAAGTGCATCTTGTATGTTTTGCCATGAGTTCTTTCTCAAATTCAGTAGTGTTTCTCACTTTTATTTAAGTGCTGGCACCCGCAACTTTCTTTGGCCCCATGGTGGATTTTTTTGTCATAATAGTTCTTTTTTTTTTTTTGTTAACTAGTGCCGTACAAAAAGCGACTGTACTATCTTGAAGTAATTACTATAATAGGTGCGGTGTAATTATAAACTTTAAAATATGATTTTTCTAATGACAACATGAATGTAAACAAGAAGTTATAAACAATCATATATGTAACCTCTAATATCAACAAACATTATTCCCTTCTGTCACCATCCTGATGTTATCATGTGACTATGATATATCACAACTGTTTTTTCTTCTTTTTTTTTTTAACCTCAGGCAGTTTCTATTCAAACATATGAAAACATTTTTTTAAACGCCATCTTTCCTCCAAGCCCCCCCATCCCCCCCCCCCCCCCCCATATGCCTCTTCTTTGCTGAGGCCTCACATTGATTTGCGTGGCCGTGGAAGCCGAGCAGATGGTATTGTAACTTGATAAATGAGGCAGGGACGTTTGTCTTTTGTCAGCTCTCTCGGCCTCTCACTTGCATGGAGACACTGCAAATGGGTGCAGGGCGATACTGCACATTTTGGTATCGATCTGATACCAAGTAAATGGAGGGGACAGAATTGCTGATATATTTTTTTAACAATACTACCTTGTTTTTGTACGACCAATTTGTCGTAAGAGTATATTTTTTGGGGGGGACAGAAAAATAATCCACTATGCTGCCAAAGAAAGTTGTGAGTGCAAGCACTTTGATTCAAGACATAACTTCTCTGTGTGGCTTTCCTATACTTTCTCTCCACTCATCGCTGTCTTTGCCACACGTGTTTCAATAAAAGTAACCGCGGTGTGAAATGTTCATTTATCCATTTTATTCATCATTTATATCCATTTCACATTCTTTTCTGCATTTCAAACGAATTATTGAATATTTTATGTTAATATTTCTACTTTTTTAAAATTATGTATTTAATATTCGTTTGCTTACTATGGTATATTACTTATTTATTATTTATTTGTTCACTGTTCTGTTACAGAGAACAAGGAAATTGGACACAATTGCTATGGTATGAAAATGTGTAGGATTAAATAAGCTCTGCTTCTTCCTACTCCTTTTCGGACGTGCTGTAATGAAACAACTGGAAATGTGTGATGCATTACACTGTGTCGCATGCATGTTCGACATAAACTGAAACTCAAACGATTATTTTATTAATTTGTTTAATCAGATTAATCATACCACTTTTGAATGTGGATTAATCGTGATTAATCACAGGTTATTACTAACTTGCATAACTCAAAAAAGAGCCTTATTGGAGACAAATGCAATTTTTTGTCAGAACGTCACACATGAACATTTTGGTAAAGTCCTTGATAGTTGTAAATAAATACATTGCATGATTAATTTGGATATATACACAATTATTGTATATTTTATCTATTTAAATTTTTTCAACAGCCTTCATTTTCACTTGCCTGCAGATTAATTGGATTCACATTATTTCTTATGGAAGAAGAAACCGCTTCTGTTTTCATACGATTCGGCTTTTGTCTAACATTTTAAATAAATAGCGCACTATTAAAAGAAAAAAAAAAGTAATTTTAATTTTGCAGCAAACTACCGGCTAATAATTAATTGCATTACAATCACAGTCATTTACAGCAATTTACTGTGAAATATCTGTAACTGCTGCATTTACAGTTCATTACAATAAAGTTACACTAAGCGGTAGAAAATGGATGGATGGATGGATGTAACTTCACAGTTGTATTCTTTTGTTGTGGAAAATAGCAGTTCATTGCTGTGAAAGGATATTGTATTGTACAGTATTTTATTTATTTGATATTAAATCCTTAGATTTGTTTACAGTGTGATTGCAGGGAGTGGTTGATTTTCTAGAATAAAATATAGATTTTTTTATGATTATTTCTGCTTTATTTTCTAGTTGATCCTGTCCTAATGTTAATTGAAAACACATGACAAAAATATATTTTTTTGCCTGTGTGTCGCAATTGTGGTGATTTTGTGGCTCTTCACAAACAGAAATAGGGAGAGAGTTTACATTGTGAGAAAGGGGAGGAGAAAAGGGGTGGGGGTGTGTGACACGTGTTTCCGGTCTCTACCCGCCATTCACCTCCTTGCTGTCCAACAGGATGGAGGCGCCTTGTCTTCTGCAGCACGTGTACTAATAAAGTCCAATACCGCACTTTTCTCAGCTTTTATTCTTTTTTCCACAGCCATTGGAGGAGGTCATCGTTTGAAGCACTAGAAGGTAAGAATTCATGTTTTTTTTTTTTTTGCATACTTAATTCCAATTTATTTGTTTGCTAGATTCCAATTTAAATTGTAATTAAACATTTTTTTTTAATTAATTCCAGTTTAAATTGTGATTTGTTTTAATTTTTTAATGTGAGGCTGTGCGTAAAAGGAGCCGCTTCCGCTCAATTTGGAGCAAGCGGCAGTTTAAGGCTAATCCGCGCTGAAGCTTTAATTATATTTGGAGTTCGTCTTTTATTAAGAAGGCAAAGACGCAGGGTAATTACCTGCAAAGAAGCTTACACCTGTTCTTTTCCTCTCCGCTAAGCGCATTGCCGCGTTTCCCTTCTGTCCTTATCTGCGTCTAAAGCTCTTATGTGGATCTTAAAGCCCAATCAGCACTGAGCCGATTTTGCAGGATCAAAAGGGAGAAGCCATGTTTGCTACATAGAATAAGAAAAAAAAATGTTTTTTTTTTGTTCTTGTTTTTTGTAGCCTCACTCCAGCTTTCCATGTGATTGCACAAACCCCCCCAGGAATGGAGTCGATGCCCGGACGAGAATCCCGCAGCTCCTCCCCGAGTCCCAAGCAGGACGCACACCCCAACCCGCTGAAACCCAACCAGGTGAGCGAGACGTCCCTGTACGGAGTGCCCATAGTCTCCCTGGTGATCGACGGCAGGGAGCGGCTGTGCCTGGCCCAGATCTCCAACACCCTGCTGAAGAACTACAGCTACAACGAGATCCACAACCGGCGGGTGGCGCTGGGCATCACCTGCGTGCAGTGCACCCCCGTCCAGCTGGAGCTGCTGCGGCGCGCCGGCGCCATGCCCATCTCGTCCCGGCGCTGCGGGATGATCACCAAGCGGGAGGCCGAGCGCCTGTGCAAGTCCTTCCTGGGCGCGCACAGCCCGCCCAAGCTCCCGGAGAACTTCGCCTTCGACGTCTCCCACGAGTGTGCGTGGGGCTGCCGTGGCAGCTTCATCCCGGCGCGCTACAACTCCTCCCGCGCCAAGTGCATCAAGTGCGGCTTCTGCAGCATGTACTTCTCCCCCAACAAGTTCATCTTCCACTCGCACCGCATGCCGGAGTCCAAGTACATGCAGCCGGACGCCGCCAACTTCAACTCGTGGAGGCGCCACCTGAAACTGACGGAGAAGAAACCCTCGGATGACATCAACCACGCGTGGGAGGACGTCAAAGCCATGTTTAACGGCGGCAGCAGGAAGAGGACACTTCCGGTGCAGGGGGGGTCCGTCAAGCCCCAGGCGTCGTCCGCCCTGGGCCGCGCCGCGTCGCCGCCGGACGCGGCGCACAAACGCCTGCGCTGCGGCGACGACGAGCCGGGAGCGACGGCGGCGACGCACCCGAGTGGCGCGCGCAGCTACCCGCTCATTCCCGTGCCGAGTAAAAACTTTAGCATGCTGCAAAAAATCCCCCCGCCTTTGTTCCCGCACCCGCCCTACGGCTTCGCGGGCTACGGCTTGTGTCCCAAAAAGAGCGACTGCGTGCCGGACGTCAGCAAAGCCAGCGTGCCTGGTGTGTTTTGGCCCGCCGGCAAGGACGCTATCTACCCGGCCTTCCCCGTCTTCTGGCCCGCGGCGGGCGGCCTTCCGATGCCGCCTTACCCCAAACCCCCGGAGGTCCCAGGCCCGGATTTGTCACTGCCAGACCCCAGCGAGCGGGGGTCAAACACCACCAACAAAGACGCGGGGTCCAGCAACAGGAACGACGAGGACAAGTCCGTCGACGACACCCCGCACCGGAAGATCGGTTACATCTCCGCCTTCCGGCCGGTCGTCAAGGACGCGGAGACCATCGCCAAGCTCTACGGGAGCCGGGACGGCTACGGTTACCTCTCCCCGGACTTCATCAGCGAGACCTCCAGCTACAGGTCCGTGTCCCCGGACAGGGACACGGTGGAAGAGGACGACGATGACGACGACGACCCGGACGTGGACGTGGAGTCCAATCGGGGAGAAGAGGACGAGGAGCAGATCCGTGGAACACCCGAGGAGCAGCTGGCGCCTTGCAGCCCCGCAGCATCAGCATCACCGCGGGACTCGCACAGCGCATCGTCCGAGGAGGGGGATGGATCTCCGCTTCATCAGGTACGGAGGACGCACCAGTACATACATCAAATACTTTTTGACGTCATTATATTAAGAACTAATTGTTATAATATTTTTTTCAAATTATGTATAGTTTCCTGCAGCCAAATAACATGAAATGATCAAACATGAAATAATCAAACCTGATTGTTTGCAAGTGTATGTGCAAAGTGATAGAGACGGGTTTTTTTGCAGGTGTTTTTGCATTAAAAGGTGATAGAGACGTTTTTTTCCCCCCCAAATTATGTATTTTTTCCTGCAACCAAAATACCATGAAATAATCAAACATGATTGTTTGCAGGTGTTTGTGCATGAAAAGGTGATAGAGACGGGGTTTTTTTTTCGTTTTTTTCCCCAAAATTATGTATTTTTTTCCTGCAACCAAATAACATGACATAATCAAACATGATTGTTTGCAGGTGTTTATGCATGGAAAGGTGATAGAGACGGTTTTTTTTTTTTAAGTTTCCCCCCCCCAAATTATGTATTTTTTTTCCTGCAACCAAATAATATGAAATAATCAAACATGATTGTTTGCAGGTGTTAGTGCTTGAAAAGGTGATAGAGACGTTGTTGTTTTTTTTTCAAATTATGTATTTTTTCCTGCAACCAAATAACATGAAATAACCAAACATGATTGTTTGCAGGTGTTTTTGCATGAAAAGGTGATAGAGACGTTTTTTTTAGTCCCCCCCCCCCCCCCCCCTTCAAATTATGTATTTTTTTCCTGCAACCAAATAACATGAAATAATCAAACATTATTGTTTGCGCATGAAAAGGTGATAGAGACGTTTATAAAAAGTTTATAAAAGGAGATAGAGACGTTGTTTTTTTTTAAATTATGTATAGTTTCCTGAAACCAAATAACATGAAATAATCAAACAATATCGTTTGCAGGTGTTTATGCATGAAAAGGTGATAGAGACATTGTTTTTTTTTTCAAATTATTTATTTTTTCCTGCAACCAAATAACATGAAATAACAAAACATGATTGTTTGCAGGTGTTTTTGCATGAAAAGGTGTTAGATACGTTTTTCCCCCCCAAATTATGTATTTTTTTCCTGCAACCAAATAACATGAAATAATCAAACATGATTGTTTGCAGGTGTTTATGCATGAAAAAATGAGAGACGTTTTTTTTTGTTTGTTTTTTTCAAATCATGTATTTTTTCCTGCAACCAAGTAAGATGAAATAATCAAACATGATTATTTGCAAGTGTATGTGCATGAAAAGGTGATAGAGACGTTTACAAAAACTTTATAATAGGTGATAGAGACGGTTTTTGGTTTATTTACTTTTTCAAATTATGTATTTTTTCCTGCAACCAAATAACATGACATGATCAAACCTGATTGTTTGCAGGTGTTTGTGCATGAAAAGGTGATAGAGACGTTTTTTTGTGTGTTTTTTTTACTTTCAAATTATGTATTTTTTCCTGCAACCCAGTAACATGAAATAATCAAACATGATTGTTTGCAGGTGTTTGTGCATGAAAAGGTGATTGAGACGTTTGAGTCATCGAGCTGCAGTCCCTGCAGATCAGAAGGTGATTATTATTATTATTATTATTATTATTATTATTGTAGGTTTAAAAACAACAACAAGCACATTTTAATGCATTTAAATGTTCAGGTGTGCAGCACCTGCCTGAACCGCAACGCAACATCACATATCAGCAGCAAAAGGACAAACCAGGTCAATTATTTATTTATTTATTTATTTATGCTCATTTATGTTAATTTTTTTTTTTTTTTAAATTTTTTTTTTTTTAAGTTGCAAATACATTTCCTTACATATAGATCATATTTTGTTCACAGCCAACGGAGCTTTACGCATCGACATAAGCGTGCATGAACGAGATCTGGAGAGGATGGCAAAAGGTAAAGACCTATTTCAAAACATTTAAGGTGTAATAAAGATGTAATAAATATGCATTATGTGTGTATTAACGAATGCAAAGTGTTAAGCACTGCAAATGTGTGTTAGTGTATTAACAACAACGTTTTTGCATTTGAAGTGTTCCCGCGGGAATGACAAGACACGCTCGTTTGGATGCATTATTTGTTTAAAAAAAAAAAAAATCGTTTAGAGGCTATTAATATTTTAACGAACAGAGCCTTCCCCCCGAGGCACTGCAGCTAATTATTTTTGAACGCTTGGAAAAACCCTGCGCGCCAAATGTGGCAATATCACGGCCTCGTGCAGCCCGCGGGCTGTGGGCGACAATTACTGCGACTGCAAGGCGACGCACCTGATGTCGCCTGCCATAAACCCGCACCTGCAGAATAATATCCACTGCAACATTTCATGTGGACTATTTTTGCACGCATGTCTAATAAGATCCAACGCTATAATTGTGCCAAGTGGACACATTGGCCTGGAAGGTGTTTATTCTTGTAGTGGGTCATATTTTCATTGCAGTCAAAATGTTAGAAACGTTTATAAGGCAAACATGCAAAACAAACAAAAATATCCACTGTGAAAAATCAAATCAAAAAATGTTAGGTCATGTTGTATTTCATTGAAAAAAACAATATTAGTAGCTTACAGTTACCAATATTCTGTTTTTTTGCAACTGTACTCACCATAATCACACACATGGTGATAATTCTGGTTGTTTTGGGTGCATAATTGTTTTTTTTGTTTTTTTAAATACTGCCTTTCAATTCTCCACAAAATACAATTCTCAAATATAACATAAAAATATAGCTTACAGATAAATGTTAGGACGCAGGAACCACTGTAATAGTTTTTTGGTGCATTAAAGATGCTAAAAACCAGTGTAGGTCAACACACTGAAGCTATTAGCTTTTGTGCAATTATGCGGTTTTACAATATCGCTTTTTTAAAAAAAATTAAAATTTCACAGCATATTTGATGTATTTTTTTTGAACAAAATTAAGCATTATCAATCATGAAAATGGATAAATGAACTAAAAATATATACCGTATTTTTCGGACTATAAGTCGCAGTTTTTTTCATAGTTTGGCCGGGGGTGCGCCTTATACTCAGGAGCGACTTATGTGTGAAATTATTAACACATTACCGTAAAATATCAAATAATATTATTTAGCTCATTCACGTAAGAGACTAGACGTAAAAGACGTAAGAGACTAGACGTATAAGATTTC
Organism: Nerophis lumbriciformis; assembly: GCF_033978685.3. NCBI lineage: Eukaryota > Metazoa > Chordata > Actinopteri > Syngnathiformes > Syngnathidae > Nerophis > Nerophis lumbriciformis. The sequence goes on from NC_084562.2 coordinate 46,030,498, forward strand.
ATGGGATTTAGCGATTAGGAGTGACAGATTGTTTGGTAAATGTATAGCATGTTCTATATGTTATAGTTATTTGAATGACTCTTACCATAATTTGTTACGTTAACATACCAGGCACGTTCTCAGTTGGTTATTTATGCGTCATATAACGTACACTTATTCAGCCTGTTGTTCACTATTCTTTATTTATTTCAAATTGCCTTTCAAATGTCTATTCTTGGTGTTGGGTTTTATCAAATACATTTCCCCAAAAAATGCGACTTATACTCCAGTGCGACTTATGTTTTTTTCCTTCTTTATTATGCATTTTCGGCCGATGCAACTTATACTCCGAAAAATGCGGTATCAATATTACAGTAGTATTGGCCAGTATAAAATGGTATACAGGCGACGAAAGTAATCCGACTGCGCTCTTTAGTATCGAGGCCACTGATTGGCTCAGCCTCAGAGAGCAGTACTATATTGGATTAAGAGAATGTAAAGGTGACTAAAGGGTATTAGTTCGTGTCTAGAGGGTTTTTAATGACATTAAAACCATATTTCGAATGTTATGAACAGTTTTTTTTGTGGTCTAGCTATGAAAATATTAAATGTGTACTTAATATTCCCAGTGATAAATTGACCATTGTCTGGCTGGGAACAAAATAACAATGATAAACAAAGGATCACTGTAGCTGACAAATGGAATTAGTGCAAAATCAAATGTCAATAAGTGTATCCTTAGAATAAGATGAAGGCCAATACAAAGAAACAAGCTGCGGGCTGAAAGTGGCCCCCAGGATGCACTTTTGACATCCCTGGTTTAGAGAGTGTTTTTTTTTTAGGACATTGCAAACAGGTAAAGCTTGAAATATATGCAAATTATTATTGTATTTTTTTAGTAAAGTTCCTTATTGCTTAAAGTTTAGCATTAATAGTTGCATCTTATCCCTCTTCTCCAACACACTGCTTTCATCCACTTGTATTTGGCCGTTACGCATACTTTCTAACGACAAAGAGAGTTTCTATAGCGTGACTTCATTTTTGTGTTGAAATGTGCATCTGAAAAATCATAACAGAATACATCAAAATGAAGGGTCCAATTCTTGGAACTGGGTGTGCGTGAACCTTTTCGAGATACATTTCTGTACCCTTAAGTCCAGGTGTGTTTGTTAAAGTTAAAGTAAAGTGCTTCAGATAGCAGGAAGCTCTAAAATACCTGACAGTGCCAAGATGATGTAAAGGTGTGCTTGAAGCCATCAATAAATAATAGAATAAAAGCGCAATACTCAACAATAAGTCAAGTCTTTGAGGATGAAATTGACAATATAACAGGATCCTGTTAGAAATAATGAATACAAGTTATTGGAATAGAGGTTACGACAATAATCAAAGATGCTGAATGTATTTCTATTAATAATGGCTCTAAATCAGAGATCTTTAACAGGGGTGTCAGCAAACTTTCAATAGATTAAACTTCAAAAAATATATATTTTCTTTTATTATCCCCAATTTCCACAAATTTTAATGTATTTAAATTCACGTTTAAAGAAAAAATCATGATAATGATAATATTAATGATAATGAAAATAAATAAATATTGAATGTTTAGAATAAAATCATGACAAAGTAAAACTGTTTATTATTTGAGCGTCTAAGTATTGGACCTTTAGGACCAGTGTAAAACACAATTTTATGTAAGATTTACAGGTAGGGGTCCCCGCTACACATCTTTCCATCAGTTTGGGGGCCCCCTGACGTAGAAAACGACGAAGACCCCTGCTCTATATGCCTGAACTCTAACATACTACTATAAAGTTCAAGTTAAAGTCCCAACAATAGTCACACACACACTAGGTGTGGTGACATTTGTCCTTTGCATTTTGACCCATCCCCTTGTTCATCCCCTGGGAGGTGAGGGGAGTAGTGAGCAGCAGCGGTGGCCGCGCTCGGGAATCATTTGGTGATTTAACCCCCAATTCCAACCCTTGATGCTGAGTGCCAAGCAGGGAGGTAATGGGTCCAGTCTCAGGGCGGACACTCCAACCACAAGGCCACTGAGCAGGTTTTAAATATTCATTATTTAAAATCCTACTCATAATAGGTATTGTCTATGAGCTGAACACATTTAAAAAAAAATACATTTTTATTGGACATTGATTGTGCAAACATGTAAACAATCAACCATACAGTGTATCCGGAATGTATTCACAGCGCTTCACTCTTTCCACATTTTGTTTTGTCACAGCCTTATTCAAATGAATAAGGCTGTAACATGAATTAATGTTGGTCCTTAAAATTCGACAAACAAGACCCCATAATGACAATCTGAAATTTTTTTATTTATTTTTTATTTATTTATTTTTTATACTCAAAAATGAAAAACAATTAAAAATGCCACGTACAAAAGGTATTTACAGCCTTTGTTGATGCACTTTTGGCAGCAATTACAGCCTCAAGTCTTTTTGAATACGATACCACAAGCTTGGCACACCTATCTTTGGGCAGTTCAGCCCATTCTTCTTTGCAGCACCTCTCAAGCTCCATCAGATTGGATGGGAAGTGTTGGTTTTCATCCAGGATGTTTCTGTACTTTGCGGCATTCATATTTCCCTGTATCCTGACTCGTCTCCCAGTTCCTGCTGCGGAAAAACATCCCCACATCATGATGCTGCCACCACCATGCTTCACTGTATGGATGGTATTGGCCTGGTGATGAACGGTGCCTGTTTTTTTCCAAACATGACGCCTGGCATTGACGCCAAAGACTTCAATCTTTGCCTAATCATGACCAGAGATTTTGTTTGTCATAAGCGGTACACTGTAAAAAAAAAAAAATCTGTAAAAAAACGGTCATTTACTGGCAGCTACGGCTGCCAAATGAAAACCATAAAATTAAAGTAAAACATTGTAAACCAAATAATGATCAAAAACATTATATTTACAGAAATTTTCATGAAACGTTTTGCGGAAAAATATTGTAATTTTACAGATTTTTACTCAATTGTTAAGATCAACCACCTTTTAATAAAGTGACGATGCAAACAGTTCTGCAGAAAAATACCTTTATTCTACAGTTTTTCCAAATTATTACGATCAAACACCTTTAATGAAGTGACAATGCTGGCAGTTCCACAGAAAAATACCATTATTTTACAGATTTTTTCTGAATTGTTAAGATCAACCACCTTTAATAAAGTGACGATGCAAACAGTTCTGCAGAAAAATACCTTAATTCTACAGCATGGGTGTCAAACTCTGGTCCGCGGGCCAAATGTGGCCCTTGAGGGGATATCAAATTAACACTAAAGCTGGCCCGTCGATCCTCCCGGGAGTCTTCCAAACGCCAGCCAGCAACGCATACTTCATCAACAGCAATACAGGTTACACTGAGGGTAGCCGAATAAAAAACTTTAACACTGTTAGAAATATACGCCACACTGTGAATCCACACCAAACCAGAACCCTTTGCAGCACTAACTCTTCCGGGACGCTACAAGGTGTGTGTGTTTGTGTGTGTGTGTGGGGGTTTGGTGGTAGCGGGGGTGTATTTTGTAGCGTCCCGGAAGAGTTAGTGCTGCAAAGGATTCTGGGTATTTGTTCTGTTGTGTTTATGTTGTGTTACGGTGCGGATGTTCTCCCGAAATGTGTTTGCCATTTGGTGTGTATTCACAGTGTGGCGTATATTTCTAACAGTGTTAAAGTTTTTTATACTGGCACCCTCAGTGTAACCTGTATCGCTGTTGATGAAGTATGAGTTGCATTCGCTCGTGTGTGCGTACAGAAGCCGCACATATCTTGGGACTGGGTCTGAACGATGTTAGAATGGATGAAAAGCGGACGTGACGATAGCTCGTAGAGTACGTTAAAGGTTAATTTGTTCCACCTTGGCACGCGGCTTTGTTCAGTTTTAAATTTTGGCCCACTCTGTTTTTGAGTTTGACACCCCTGTCTTAGATTTTTAGTATGGACATAGACTTTTATATAACAAGCTACATATTTAATGAAAGATAATTACTGTAATTTAAGAAAACAGAAAATGCTAAGTATAATTAATTTGGTATTTTTCTGTAACAAAATAGAAATATACATAGTTTGTCATTACTGGCATATTACTTAAAATAACAGGCGCATTGTTTATTTACAGATAATGTCTCCAATTCTACAGTTTTATAAACTATTTAAAAAAAATAGAAAAATTACAGTAGAAATTTAGAGTAAATTAACCATAAAAATAGGATTTTTTTTTTACAGTGTAGAAAATGGATGGATGGATGGTCTGAGAGTCTTTCACGTGCATTTTGGCAAACTTTTTACGAAGAAATGGCTTCCGCCTGGTCACTATACCGCACAGGCCTGATTGGTGGATTGCTGCAGAGATGGTTGTCCTTCTGGAAGGTTCTCCTCTCTCCACAGAGGAATGTTGTAGCTCTGACAGAGTGACCATCAGGTTTTTGATCACCTCCCTGACTAGACTAAGATGAATGCAGCAATGTACAGAGATATCCTGGATGAAAACCGACGCTTCTCATCCAACCTGATGGAGCTTGAGAGATGCTGCAAAAAGAAATGGGTGAAACTGCCCAAGGAAAGGTGTGCCAAGCTTTTGGCATCGTATTCAAAAAGACTTGAGGCTGTCATTCCTGCCAAAAGTTCATCAACAAAGTATAGAGCAAAGGCTGTGGATATTTATGTACATGTTATTTTGTATTTTTATTTCGATTTCATTAATAAAAAAAAAACGCCTTTTCACATTGTCTTTATGGGGTCTTGTCTGTAGAATTTTGAGGACAAAAAGGAATGTATTCAATTTTGGAAAAAGGCATTAACATAACAAAATGTGGAAAAAGTGAATGCACTGTATATGTTATACATATACATACACATTCAGTACGTACACGTAAGGACATACTACTAAACATTTTTTTCCTATTTAGAACAGGGGTGTCCAAAGTGTGTCCTGTCGTCCATTTTCAGCCCACAGCTAGTTTTTTATTGGCCCTCCACATGTTTTGAAAATTATGCTATTAGATATAATACTGCAACTATTTGCTTTGTCACCTACAGTATAACACAAATGCTAAGATAACAATGTTTTTTGTTGTTTTATTTTATTAAATAGTTAAGCATATACTCGTACATTGAATTGGATTTGATCATCTTTAATGTACAACATGTATCGACATGTATCCCATTACATTTTTTCATTTTTCAGTATGCGGCCCTCAGTGGAAAAATTGTTGGACATTTTTAGCACATTTTTAAAGGCCTACTGAAATGCGATTTTCTTATTTAAACGGGAATAGCAGGTCCATTCTATGTGTCATACTTGATCATTTCGCGATATTGCCATATTTTTGCTGAAAGGATTTAGTAGAGAACATCGACGATAAAGTTCGCAACTTTTGGTCGCTGATAAAAAAGCCTTGCCTGTACCGGAAGTAGCAGACGATATGCGCGTGACGTCACAGGTTGTGGAGCTCCTCACATCTGCACATTGTTTACAATCATGGCCATCAGCAGCGAGAGCGATTCGGACCGAGAAAGCGACGATTTCCCCATTAATTTGAGCGAGGATGAAAGATTCGTGGATGAGGAAAGTGAGAGTGAAGGACTAGAGGGCAGTGGGAGCGATTCAGATAGGGAAGATGCTGTGAGAGGCGGGTGGGATCTGATATTCAGCTGGGAATGACTAAAACAGTAAATAAACACAATACATATATATATACTCTATTAGCCACAACACAACCAGGCTTATATTTAATATGCCACAAATTAATCCCGCATAACAAACACCTCCCCCCTCCCGTCCATATAACCCGCCAATACAACTCAAACACCTACCTGCACAACACACTCAATCCCACAGCCCAAAGTACCGTTCACCTCCCCAAAGTTCATACAGCACATATATTTCCCCAAAGTCCCCAAAGTCACGTACGTGACATGCACATAGCGGCACGCACGTACGGGCAAGCGATCAAATGTTTGGAAGCCGCAGCTGCATGCGTACTCACGGTACCGCGTCTGCTTATCCAACTCAAAGTCCTCCTGGTAAGAGTCTCTGTTGTCCCAGTTCTCCACAGGCCAATGGTAAAGCTTGACTGTCATCTTCCGGGAATGTAAACAATGAAACACCGGCTGTGTTTGTGTTGCTGCAGTCGGCTGCAATACACCGCTTCCCACCTACAGCTTTCTTCTTTGCTGTCTCCATTGTTCATTGAACAAATTGCAAAAGATTCACCAACACAGATGTCCAGAATACTGTGGAATTTTGCGATGAAAACAGACGACTTAATAGCTGGCCACCATGCTGTCTCAAAATGTCCTTTACAATCCGTGACGTCACGCACAGGCGTCATCATACCGAGACGTTTTCAGCAGGATATTTTGTGTGAAATTTAGAATTGTACTTTAGTAAGCTAACCCGGCCGTATTGGCATGTGTTGCAATGTTAAGATTTCATCATTGATATATAAACTATCAGACTGCGTGGTCGGTAGTAGTGGGTTTCAGTAGGCCTTTAATGCAGCAAGTACTGTTGAAAAGGTACAATTTTATACTTTATATAATCTTTTTGGTAGTATAAAGGTATGCTTCTGGCCTATTAAAGAAAAGCGATGTATTTTTGAGGGAGTATTCTTTAATAAAAATGATGTGAAGGTACAGAAATGTCCTCGTCTTATACCTCTATTTGCAGTTACAACTAGAGATGTCCGATAATGACTTTTTAGCCGATATCCGATATTCCGATATTGTCCAACTCTTAATTACCGATTCCGATATCAACCGATACCGATATATACAGTCGTGGAATTAACACAATATTATGCCTAATTTTGTTGTGATGCCCCGCTGGATGCATTAAACAATGTAACAAGGTCTTCCAAAATAAATCAACTCAAGTTATGGAAAAAAAATGCCAACATGGCACTGCCATATTTATTATTGAAGTCCCAAAGTGCATTATTTTTTTTAACATGCCTCAAAAAAGCAACGTGGAATTTGGGACTTGCTCTCCCTGAGAGAGCATGATGAGGTTGAGGTGGGCAGGGTTGAGGGCAGGGGGGAGGAGGTGCGGGGTCAGTGCTGCAAGGGGTTCTGGGTATTTGTTCTGTTGTGTTTATGTTGTGTTACGGTGCGGATGTTCTCCCAAAATGTGTTTGTCATTCTTGTTTGGTGTGGGTTCACAGTGTGGCGCATATTTGTAACAGTGTTAAAGTTGTTTATATGGCCACCCTCAGTGTGACCTGTATGGCTGTTGACCAAGAATGATTTGCATTCACTGGTGTGTGTGAAAAGCCGTAGATTTTATGTGATTGGGCCGACACGCAAAGGCAGTGCCTTTAAGGTTTATTGGCGCTCTGTACCTCTCCCTACGTCCGTGTACCACTCCGTACAGCGGCGTTTTAAAAAGTCATAAATTGTACTTTTTGAAACCGATACCGATAATACCCGATATTACATTTTAAAGCATTTATCGGCCGATAATATCGGCAGTCCGATATTATCGGACATCTCTAGTTACAACCCTATATCGACATTTTTGGCTGTTTTCTTTTTGATCGTGTTTTTTAATGATCAAAACAATAACCCGCCAGCAGTGTGGTGGACACCTTTGCACTGCAGTGTCAATCAAAGCAGCCTGCGTGTGTTCAGACTGTGCAGGTGTACCTAATGAAGTGACTGACAGCTGACATTGTGATGTCGCTTGGCTTCACAGAGGAGTTGCAGAAGCAACTTGTGGAGCAGATGGAGCTGCGGAAAAAGCTGGAGCGAGA
>NC_084562.2:46045754-46063254 GCF_033978685.3 Nerophis lumbriciformis
ATATATATATATATTTATTTTAATATATATATATTTATTTATTTATTTTAATATATATATATATATATATATATATATATATATATATATATATATATATATATATATTTATTTTATTTTATTTTTTTATTTTTTTTAATTAAAAAACAATGTTTTTGCGTGTGTGAAACTTGAACCATGTTGTTTAGTTTGCAGAGATTATTTTCTCCTAAATTGTGCTGTGGAAAAGTAGACTAGAGAGTCCATTATGTGTGGCTGTATCACTTACACGCAGCAGACAGCAAATAAAGGATTGGTTTCGTGTTACGTTGTTTAAATACAAGGTTCAAGTACACACGGGGGTCAGTGTAAATATCACCATTGCTCTCTTCCCCTTTCTTCCTTTTCCTTCATTCATTCAATCATCGTGTGGCAAAGGCTCGTCACAACATAAGTGCTACTAGAGACATCATCATAGGAATAGTCATATTCAAGTGGGCTTAACGAGGAGTGGAAATGTTCTGACTGATGGATTGGTTCCTCCCTAGAAGCTCACGACGCCCTTCACCATTTCTCCTGCAAGATGTTGACCCCTCGCCAGTGTAGTGGAGCCTGCACCACCTTTAAACCCCCGCTGCTGCCTCCTTAAAGTGCAACACACACACACACACACACACATGCACACACACACTTTCACCAGGAGTGTCCAAACTTTTTGTTGGCCGCATATTGAAAAATGACCGGATAATCCATTTTGTACATTAACGATGCTGAAACCAATCTACTGTAGGCCAATATTTGTAAAACTATCTGAACTTACTTTGTCTTTTAGGTGGCACTTCATACATCTCGTTAATAATGAAGTCATTCCAGTTTTCAGGATGTGGGCCAATAAAAGAAAATGGACCCTGTTCTGAGTAGCTTTAATGGCGCCCAAACAGCAACACGTGCAGCTCGCCACAATATGAATAATTTTTCCCCCTCAACCTTCGGGCGCCCTGTAACAACACATTGGTGCATTATGTAATAATGTCATGCATTTTCACCTCACTGTGTACATAATAACGCTGCATTTGGGATTAATCTAGCGCAGTGTTTTTCAACCTTTTTTGAGCCAAGGCACATTTTTTGCGTTGAAAAAATCCGGAGGCACACCAACAGCAGAAATCATCATATTTTAGTGGCTTTTTCTCTTGTTTTGGTATTTTCCTGTCGCAGTTTCATGTCTTCCTTTGAGCGATATTTCCCGCGTCTACTTTGTTTTCGCAATCAAGGATATTTCACTTGTTTTTATCCTTCTTTGTGGGGACAATGTTGATTGTCATGTCATGTTCGGATGTACTTTGTGGACGTCGTCTTTGCTCCACAGTAAGTCTTTGCTGTCGTCCAGCATTCTGTTTTTGTTTACTTGGTAGCCAGTTCAGTCTTAGTTTCGTTCTGCATAGCCTTCCCTAAACTTCAATGCCTTTTCTTAAGAGTACTCACCTTTTGTTTATTTTTGGTTTAAGCATTAGATACCTTTTTACCTGGACACTGCCTCCCGCTGTTCCCGACATCTACAAAGCAATTAGCTACCGGCTGCCACCTACTGACATGGAAGAGTATTACACGGTTACTCTGCCGAGCTCTAGACAGCACAGACACTCAACAACAACACATAGTTTGCAGACTATAATTACTGGTTTGCAAAAAATATTTTTAACCCAAATAGGTGAAATTAGATAATCTCCCACGGCACACCAGACTGTATCTCACGGCACACTGGTGTGCCGCAGCACAGTGGTTGAAAAACACTGATCTAGCGCATTTTGTAATCAAATGATTGAATAACTTAAGTATTGCAAAAGTTATTACAAAATGTGGGTGCTGCTCTTTTTTAACGTGATAAACCATTGAAATTGATGCCTTAATCAGAAAAAAAAAACTATCCCTACACCACAAAACATTTACTCTTTATGCAAATGCATCTTAAGAATCCAGTAGGAAATACATTCATTCAATGTAACTTTATTGATTATAAAGGATAATGGATTATAAATTACATAAATGATCTATTACTGACATGAAAATGTTGGAAGACATACGCTCATGCAATATGGATTATGTTATGATAACACCATTATATACTGATACTAAGAATAACAAATACAATTATGAAACAGAAAAAAATACATTTATTCTACCAATGACCAATTGTTTTTTTTCTTCTTTTTTTTAAATGATGAACATATAAATATTGATGCGTTGCGTTGCTGTGTTAGATTTTCTGAATAAGGCATTCATTTACATGGTTTTATAAATAAAGCACACAATTGTTACAAAAAAAAGTGCAGCTCCTGTAGTTTGTAATATATAAGGTATTCTGTACCAAGTTATTACAAAATCACCCAATTACATAACGTGGTGACATTTTTTAAAATTATTTTTTACATTATTACTCACGCAGCCAAAGGATTTTCTGTTTAATCCGATTAATAATGATTAATCACAGAATTTTTTACTCAGTGGTTTCATTTTAAATGAACTTCAAAAAGACCCCAATATTTGGAGACAAAGAACATTTTATTGTCAATGTCTTTACACAAAACATTTTCGTCCATCCATCCATCCATCTTCTTCCGCTTATCCGAGGTCGGGTCGCGGGGGCAGCAGCTTAAGCAGGGAAGCTCAGACTTCCCTCTCCCCAGCCACTTCGTCTAGCTCCTCCCGGGGGATCCCGAGGCGTTCCCAGGCCAGCCGGGAGAGATAGTCTTCCCAGCGTGTCCTGGGTCTTCCCCGTGGCCTCCAACCGGTCGGACGTGCCCGAAACACCTTCCTAGGGAGGCGCTCGGATGGCATCCTGACCAGATGCCTGAACCACCTCATCTGGCTCCTTTCGAACATTTTCATAATTTTCATATTTATTTGCTCAAAACTGTTTATCTAAAGTCCCATCTGGGTTTATTTTGAAGCTAAATTTGCCAGAAGGAACACCAGTCGGTCTCCTCACTACTCCATTTTTGCACGGACGTGTGCGTCCACCTGATCACTGACCGCATCACAACACACCTTTTAGGTAGCCATCCGCGGTTAAGGTAAACGAGCATGTGCGGTTACGATAAAATACGTGATAATCTGCAAATATACACGATAAACGCGATATTTTTTTTGTTAATAATCGCCTGAGTTAACTCTTTATTTTCTATTACATAATGCACCATTATTACATAATGCATTGTTACAGGCCCATCTGGAAACTGCCCGTGTGCCCCATGGCCATAAGTGTGCCGCACTTTGGACACCCCTGGTGTAGAAGGTGATCGTATTACTCGAGTACACTCACTAACAAATGTTTTTATTACTTTAAGTTACGAATCAGATGTCATGAGAAAAGCTCTTACCAAGAAGTCACCTGCTATTTAACTATTCTGAAAAGAAAAGGGGGTTAAAAAAAATAAAAAATCCCTATATACAATATATTGACGTGACAATGTGCAATGGCATGTATGTTTATTATTATTATTATTATCATAAGTTGTCATTATTTAGCTTTTGTTATCTTAATTTATCTTTCAGATGATTTGTACCACCGTTCTGTGTTGTAAAGCACTTTAAAAAAAAAGAAGGGAAAAAAAAAGGGCAACATTTCTGCTTTGGTCGTCCTAATAAATACCAAATGTTTGTGGGAAAGAAGGCTGTTCATGTTTTAAAAGCACTTACTTCAGCCGTCATGTATGTTTGAGGTCATGCAATAAAAGATTTTCTCTCACATTTTGTCCACTTATCTTTACATGTGAGGTAACCTTAAAAACCTATATATTCAAATATGTCAAGGTCTTTGTTGAGGAGGTGAATGGACTGAGTGTGACATCTACTGGCGCCTCATATTTCCTTGTATTGTATTTGAGCTGCACATGATGGGACTGATCATGTTTGACATGGTGTCAGGGGAGCAGGCTGATCTAATAGGGAGATCTAATTCTTCTGATGGGAGTGCTAATAGATATTGATCGCACGCCTCATGCGTCCATTGTGAGGACACACAATGAATGTTCATTTTAAAGCTTCCTCTTTGAACGCTTTTCTGAAGGCAAGAGCAGCTGCATTGAAAAATAAATACATTGTAAATTCACAAGAATTGCATTGCTTTTAGAACATCATATTACGGCGATTTACTGTGAAATATCTTCACAGCAATTTGTTGAGATATTGTGATTACCAGAGGTGCGCAAAAAAATCGACCCACATCCAAAGCGCCATTTTTACTTATTCCTATTCTAGATAAATCATTTTCGATATTCAATTACAAACAAATAAATATATGTATATGTGTATATATATTTATGTATAAAAATGTATGTATATTTATATGTATATATAAATATGTGTGTACTGTATACAGTATATATATATATATATATATATATACCTGTATATATACAGTACAGGCCAAAAGTTTGGAAACACATTTCAATGTGTTTATTTTCATGACTATTTACATTGTAGATTGTCACTGAAGGCATCAAAACTATGACACCTGTGAAGTGAAAACCATTTCAGGTGACTACCTCTTGAAGCTCATGGAGAGAATGCCAAGAGAGTGCAAAACAGTAATCAGAGCAAAGGGTGGCTATTTTGAAGAAACTAGAATATAAAACATGTTTTCAGGTATTTCACCTTTTTTTGCTAAGTACATAACTCCACATGTGTTCATTCATAGTTTTGATGCCTTCAGTGACAATCTACAATGTAAATAGTCATGAAAATAAAGAAAACCCATTGAATGAGAAGGTGTGTCCAAACTTTTGGCCTGTACTGTATATATATATATATATATATATATATATATATTCTTATATATTCAAAAATAGAAAAAAAACAAAAAATAATAAAAGCAACATTATGAATAATATCAATAGTAGGTGTTTTTTTTTTAAACAAAGAAAATATTTGCATGTATAAATGTTTTTTTTTTTGCAATTGTTTTTCTTTTTTTCTTTTTGAATTAAAAACCTATTATTGATGATATTATTGACACTGTTGCTTTTATTAATTTTTGTTTTTCGTTTTTTAGTATGGTTTTTGCATGTATTTTTAATTGCTATGTAAGTTTATATCGTAAGAATTGTAAAAATGGGATTGGGTTGGAGTTGTGCTATTTTCTCTAAATGGCATGATTAACATTCTGTGTTTTAAAAAAATAAAATAAAATAAAAAGACATTTTCAAAAATGTCATTATACATCACGACAATTTTGTTGAATCCAGAATCCAATCATCACTCCAAGAATCGGAATTGTGAGGTGCCCAAAGATCGCCACCTCTAGATTTACTGTAAAATAACAGTTAATTGCCGTGAACTATAACGATATTCTCATTTTTACAGTTATTTATTGTAATATTACAGTGAATTTGGACTGGTAAAGATGGTAGAGCGGCCATCGGGCCACTTGAGAGTTCCTGGTTCGAATCCGTCTCCCGCCATCCAAGTCACGACCAGCAAGATGCTTTACCCACCTTAACTCCGGGACTCTAACTATAAAGATGATGGTCAAGTTGACTTAAGTCTTTGCATTTTACCATTTTGTTATTTTATCCGTAGAGTGGATAATTTACAATAAAAGAAGGTATTGTGTGTCGCTACAGCATTAGTCTGCTGCCAGCCACAACAAGAGCAGCTGATTGCTTACACCTGCACTGATTGGAGTAGCGGCAGCCAATCCAGAGGGCGCTTAAAGTCAGCTGACAGTCATCTTAAACAATGTGATGTGTGACTTGAATTACACTTGAATTGCTATTGCGACATCCAGTGGACACATTTAGTACAGCAGTTTCTTTCATTAAAAAATTGCAGGTCATTTTTTTACTTCGCAAACTGTACGTTCGACACCACTGTTGTGGATGTTTTATTTTATGTTTTGGCTGCGCATATTATAATTTTAACAGTTGTTATGATGTCATAAGTGACTGTATGATATGCACCTTTTGAACTAATGCTGTGGTATATCTATCTCTCGCACACACACCAACTGCCGTCGTAGTGCAAGTACCATTAAAAATATAGCTACTATCCATCCATCCATTTTCTACCGCTTATTCCCTTTGGGGTCGCGGGGGGCGCTGGAGCCTATCTCAGCTACAATCGGGCGGGAGGCGGGGTACACCCTGGACAAGTCGCCACCTCATCGCAGGGCCAACACAGATAGACAGACAACATTCACACTCACATCCACACACTAGGGCCAATTTTAGTGTTGCCAATCAACTTATCCCCAGGTGCATGTCTTTGGAAGTGGGAGGAAGCCGGAGTACCCGGAGGGAACCCACGCAGTCACGGGGAGGACATGCAAACTCCATACAGAAAGATCCCGAGCCCGGGATTGAACCCAAGACTACTCAGGACCTTCGTATTGTGAGGCAGACGCACTAACCCCTCTTCCACCGTGCTGCCCATATAGCTACTAATAAATCAAAAATTACTCAACAGTTACTCAGTATTTGAGTAGTTTTTTCACTGAATACCTACCCAAGTAATTATTTGGCTGACTACTTTTTACTTTTGCTTGAGTCATATCACTCCAAAGCAGGACTGTTTAACTACATAATGAAGAGGGCCACAGTTTCAAGAGCTCATTGGCTCAGGGCTGTGAGAATGCTTTATCAATTACTTTACTTGTTATCAATTAAGAGTAAAGCTGCTGCTTCTCCACATTGAGGAGCCAAAGACGTGGTTCAGGCATCTAGTCAGGATGCCCCAGAACGCCTCCCTGGGGAAGTGTTTAGGGCACGTCTGACCGGTGAGAAGCCACATTGAAGACCGTGGGTCTCCAAGGCCACTATGTTATTACTGATCACTTATTTGAATACAAAGTTACTTCTGACAGCTAAGTGTCTGTTTAAACATGAACTTTTATCTAGAGCAAGGGATGAAAAGTCCATTGTTTTTGGCTTCGACGCCAACACGACTGTGAGTCATACTTGCCAACCCTCCCGGATTTTCCGGTAGACTCCCGAAATTCAGCGCCTCTCCCGAAAACCTTCCGGGACAAATTTTCTCACGAAAATCTCCCGAAATTCAGGCGGACTCAGGTCCTCCACAATATAAAAAAGCGTACCTGCCCAATCACGTTATAACTATAGAATGATGGAGGGCGAGTTCTTGGTTTCTTATGTGGGTTTATTGTTAGGCAGTTTCATTAACGTCCTCCCAGCGTGGCAACAACACACAACAACAGCAGTCACTTTTTTGTATACCGTAAAGCAGTTCGTCTGCCGTAAACAGCAATGTTGTGATACTCTTAAACAGGACAATACTGCCATCTAGTGCATTTGATGAAAGCACTTTTGTGCGTGCCACACAGCAATGCATCATCAGAGAGGGTGTTCAGCATGGTTCGAAAAATAGTGACAGAGAATAGAACAAGGATGGACAATTCAACCCTTAACTCAACAATGAGTAGATGAGTGTTATGTGTGTGTATATGTGTAAATAAATGAACACTGAAATTCAAGTATTTATTTTATATATATATATATATATATATATATATATATATATATATATATATATATATATATATATATATAATAAAATAAATATATATAGCTAAAATTCACTGAACGTCAAGTATTTCTTATATATATATATATATATATATATATATATATATATATATATGAAATACTTGACTTGGTGAATTCTAGCTGTAAATATACTCCTCCCCTTTTAGCCACGCCCCCAACCACGCCCCCGTCCCACCCCGACCACGCCCACCCCCTCCCCCCACCTCCCGAAATCGGAGGTCTCAAGGTTGGCAAGTATGCTGTGAGTGGTGGCAAGACACCGACTAGTGGTGAGTATAAGTAAAGGCAAGGTGAAGTTAGACAAATCCTTTTACACTTTCAAATCGCTGTACAGACAGACAAGTCGGACACGGAGGAAGTGTCGCAAAAGTCACGTGTAAAAAGTCACATGCCAACAGAGGGTTCCTGCTCCACACACTTATGAACAGAGGTGGGACCAAGTCATTGCTTTGCAAGTCACAAGTAAGTCTCTTTACCCTCAAGTCTCGAGTCAAGTCCCGAGTCAAGACAGGGCAAGTCCGAGTCAAGTCCAAAGTCAAGACTGGAAAGTCTCAAGTCAAGTCCCAAGTCCTGCATTTTGAGTTTCGAGTCCTTTCAAGTCATTTAACCACAGACTAATATATTTACACAGATTGTGTATGCTTTTAAAACGCTGTATTTATTTATTAAAACAAGTGCATTTGAAATGGCAGGGAAAAAGATAGTGCTGACATTGCACTTCAAAATAGCACTATTAACCAGTCATTTTAAACATGTAACTCATTCCTTTACAGAATAAACACATTTGAAAAAAACAAGTGCAACTGTACTTATTTGCACAAAAGTGTTAACATTGTATTTCCATGGCATATTGCATTGTAACTAGTTCCACAGCAGTTTCTATCCTGTTCTTACCTTATCTCATTTGATCTCATCTCATACTGTATGTGTGTTTATGTGTGCGTACACATGAAAAACATAACAAATATATGAACATAACAATGAACAGAGTTGTACTTTTTAGATGTCAGGACCCTATGCAATATGTACACATATTCTTAATATAGTATACATTTTAACTGACCTTTATTTGACTATGTTTGTCTTTTTGTAGGTGGCTAAAATACGCGGTGCTGCTGACTGCCGTCTAACGTTACGTTACTGTGTGTGAAACATTGACTAACGTAATGTTACTGTGTGTGAAACATTGACTAACGTAATGTTACTGTGTGTGATACATTGACTAACGTAATGTTACTGTGTGTGATACATTGACTAATGGCACGTTACTGTGTGTGATACATTGACTAACGTAATGTTACTGTGTGTGATACATTGACTAACGTAATGTTACTGTGTGTGATACATTGACTAACGTAATGTTACTGTGTGTGATACATTGACTAACGTTACGTTACTGTGTGTGATACATTGACTAACGTAACGTTATGTATAGGTACCTCATGAAACCCTGCTTAAAAAAAAATCACTTGACAAAAAGTATGAATAAGGTAGCAAACTGCAGTGGACGCAACAGATTGCCGTGTTTGCAATGACGTTATAACCATAGACATCTTATAAGTAGACGCAGCATTGGTTGCTGTGACGTGAGCAATTTGCCCGCCATCTTGAAGTGCTGATGAGGAGCCGGCGAGCAGCCTAAACTGACAGTTGAAAGGTAGAAAACAAAGATGGTGGTGTTCAGCGTTTTCCTGCTCAAATGAGCGGACTGTTGAAAATAGGAATCGGGGGATTACTTTTCACAAGTAAGATTTAACATTAACGTACTATTGGTTGTATTTTATGAAAATAATATTAGCACAGAGTTGAGAAGGATCAAAGATCTTCAATATTTGTATGTGAAAATCACAAAGAAATCTTCTGGGGGAGGATGACGCCCCTACAGGGGTTTGGTTTACAAACTTTCAGCCCCACCTAAAACAAAATTCACCAGCCACTACTGATTATGATGCATTCTCATTTTAGGCAAAGTATAAGACAATACTTTCTTAACAGTATAATTGTAACCAGGAATAAGTCTTCAAGTAACAATATTCAAATACTAACATTGTTGGGTTAAACAGAATTTGGTTTTATTCTGAATCCAGTGAAACAGATTGGTGGTTTTAGCTGATATGAAGACTTTCAGGTGTTTATATATGTTTAAGTATTTGGCAGATGCTTTTATCCAAAGCGACTTACATAAAATAATACATATAAAACAATCACTGCAAACATTATCATTTAAGGGAAGAATGTAATAGAAAATATCAATACAAAGTGTCAAGACAGAATAAACTCTCTGCTGCTGAAGCAACAGAGATACAGTCTATAGGTCCCTAAGATATATAGATATCTAATGTATTCATACATTGTTTATGTAGGATACACGCATATGTATATATAACCTAATCATATTGTTTCTTCAACTTAAAAATAGCTTACCGTTTTTTTCCCCTTCTCTGGGATTATATTCCCAGTTTTGATCTCGGACGTCTGGTCACTTATAGCGTATAAGAATATTATATTACTGTTAAGCAAACTATGAATAATAAAACACGCCAAAACATGTGTCTGTTACACACGTATGACAAAAAAGCGCGTGAAAATCAGTGGTATTCAGTGAGGTAAAATGAATTAAATGCGCTGACAGTTCATTGCTCCTGCCAAATGAATTGCACTGAGTGGAGCGGATCACCACTCCAAGATGGCGGCCCCGCGCCTCGTCTGCGCCAGTAGGCAGTAGCGCTCTATGCTGCGTCTACTTATAAGATGTCTATGGTTATAACGTTAGCAGTGAGTTTGCAGCCTCACTGATTTAACTACACAGCAAATAAAAGTCACGTTACTTAGCCAATAAACGTTATCTTACATTCAAAACTTACCCTTCTTTGTGCAACTTCAAATGTCGAACGAAGTTGGAAGTTGTTGCGTCTCCGTCTGTAATATTCGAACTGCGTGATTTGCATACCGCAATTCGTTTTTTGTTGACCAAGTCGTAGTTTTCATACCCAAACGAAACCAACTTTAACATAATTGTTTATCACTGGCACGTTGTTGGACAACTCTTGCTCATTGGTTGTCCTGCAATTTGATTGGATGAATGCTGTGTGATGAAAACAACGTAGTTCTAATTTGATTGGCTGTTGTACTGACAGCACACCAGCTGACAGGAATAACACGCTGATAGACAGACGAAGAAAATGAAAAATACGGAGCGCTCCCAAATAACTTTTTAAGCTTTGGATTTTGGGGAAAGTGGCAAGTCATGTCAAGTCATGTCAAGTCAAAAGGCTCAAGTCCAAGTGAAGTCACAAGTCATTAATGTTAAAGTCTAAGTCGAGTTGCAAGTCTCTTTACATTTTGTCAAGTCGAGTCTAAAGTCATCAAATTCATGACTCGAGTCTGACTCGAGTCCAAGTCATGTGACTCGAGTCCACACCTCTGCTTATGAATATGCATATTGTGGCAAATGCAGAAAAACACAACGCTGTTGTTTCTCTCAGGTCTTTATTGTATTGACTGGCAACATGAGAATATCACAACAACTGCACCTTAACGCCCAAGAAGACATGAAAACCACGCCCATTCTGATGGGTGTGAGCATGGTACTAGTGCCCGCAACACCCAGACAGCAAGTTATTTGGAAAACAAAAAACTCCCAGAAAAGGTCATTCAACCCTGACAGACTTTGGAGAGCGATCTCGGCGGGGGACTTGGCCCGGCAATAGTTCCTCACCTGCAACACAATGCGCCGATTTAAGCCTGTCCAGAGAAACGTATTCCCTGCGCCCGCCTATATCAAGCACAAAACTTTTAGGGCCGCATTCCTTTCCTTTTAACAACACTCGGTAAACGTTTGGGAACTGAGGAGACCAATTTTTGAAGCTTTTCAGGTGGAATTCTTTCCCATTCTTGCTTGATGTACAGCTTAAGTTGTTCAACAGTCCGGGGGTCTCCGTTGTCGTATTTTAGGCTTGATATTGCACCACACATTTTCAATGGGAGACAGGTCTGGACTACAGGCAGGCCAGTCTAGTACCCGCACTCTTTTACTACGAAGCCACACTGTTGTAACATATGGCTTGGCATTGTCTTGCTGAAATAAGCAGGGGCGTCCATGATAACATTGCTTGGATGGCAACATATGTTGCTTCACAACCTGTATGTACCTTTCAGCATTAATGGTACCTTCACAGATGTGTAAGATACCCATGTCTTGGGCACTAATACACCCCCATACCATCACAGATGCTGGCTTTTCAACTTTGCGCCTATAACAATCCGGATGGTTCTTTTCCTCTTTGTTCCGAGGACACAACGTCCACAGTTACCAAAAACAATTTGAAATGTGGACTCGTGACTCCAGAACACTTTTCCACTTTGCATCAGTCCATCTTGGATGAGCTCGGGGCCCAGCGAAGCCGGCGGCGTTTTTGGGTGTTGTTGATAAACGGCTTTCGCTTTGCATAGTAGAGTTTTAACTTGCACTTACAGATGTAGCGACCAACTGTAGTTACTGACAGTGGTTTTATGAAGTGTTCCTGAGCCCATATGGTGATATCCTTTACACACTGATGTCGCTTTTTGATGCAGTACCGCCTGAGGGATCGAAGGTCAAGGGCTTAGCCGCTTACATGCAGTGATTTCTCCAGATTCTCTGAACCTTTTGATGATATTACGGACCGTAGATGGTGAAATCCCTAAATTCCTTGCAATAGCTGGTTGAGAAATGTTGTTCTTAAAATGTTCAACAATTTGCTCACGCATTTGTTCACAAAATGGTGACTCCCGCCCCATCCTTGTTTGTGAATGACTGAGCATTTCATGAAAGCTGCTTTTATACCCAATCATGGCACCCACCTGTTCCCAATTAGCCTGTTCACCTGTGGGATGTTCCAAATAAGTGTTTGATGCGCATTCCTCAACTTTCTCAGTCTATTATGCCACTTGTGCCAGCTTTTTTGAAACATGTTGCAGGCATCAAATTCCAAATGAGCTAATATTTGCAAAAGATAACAAAGTTTTCCAGTTCGAACGTTAAGTATCTTGTCTTTGCAGTCTATTCAATTGAATATAGATTGAAAAGGATTAGCAAATCATTGTATTCTCTTTTTATTGACCATTTACACAACGTTTTGGGGGTTTGTACATTGGTCATACTTAAGTTATTTTGTAACCAGAAACATATTTCATGGGTTTATAAACAATAAAAAAAAGACAAAAGATTTTGTGATAATAAATAATAATATCGACATAATCATTATGGTATCGACTTTGTACCGCTCTTGTAGTTGGTATTGTTACAGTCAATGTCTGTGTAGATCCACCCATTTGATTACATTCAGGAGCACTAGCTTGCCGTTAGCGGTTAGCTATTGAATTTTCCTACGGTGTGTAGTGAAGCATGTTTAGCTATTCCTCGTCCTGTAGGGATGATGCTTGTAAGAAAAGTACTTTATTTGTTGCCATGGTGGCCAGGATAAGTGATTTAGAAGTAGCTAAAACACTACTGACTGCGAATGGACGTTAGCCGCTAACTCGCTAACGGCTAACAAGCACAAGTGCTAAGAGCGGCGCTTTAGTGTTTATAGCTTCAAAATGCGGCCATTTTCCCTTTCCTATCCCCCCACTGTTTCTGCTTGTAAGTACTCTGTGCGTATGCGTTACCAAATTTGCGTGTCTGCTCGTTTTACAGGCAATGTCATGTCATGTCCAGAAAAAAAAAAAAACCCTGTATTTTTCAGATGCAGAATAGTACTGTTTTCAATTCATTAGTACCTCGATACTTTATTATTACCGGTATACCGTATAACCTTAGTTTAAAGTGTAAAAACTTGACTAAAATATGGACTTTTGTCGAGGCTGGAACCCATTATTCATGTTTACATTGTTTCTAATGAAGAAATTTGCTTCAATAATCCATCCATCCATTTTCTACCGCTTATTCCCTTTGTGGCAGAGGGGTTAGTGCATCTGCCTCACAATACGAAGGTCCTGAGTAGTCTTGGGTTCAATCCCGGGCTCGGGATCTTTCTGTGTGGAGTTTGCATGTCCTCCCCGTGACTGCGTGGGTTCCCTCCGGGTACTCCGGCTTCCTCCCACTTCCAAAGACATGCACCTGGGGATAAGTTAATTGGCAACACTAAATTGGCCCTAGTGTGTGGATGTGAGTGTGAATGTTGTCTGTCTATCTGTGTTGGCCCTGCGATGAGATGGCGACTTGTCCAGGGTGTACCCCGCCTTCCGCCCGATTGTAGCTGAGATAGGCTCCAGCGACCCCAAAGGGAATAAGCGGTAGAAAATGGATGGATGGAGGCTGGAACCCATTATTCATGTTTACATTGTTTCTAATGAAGAAATTTGCTTCAATAATTATATGATTAATTTTTCTATCTTTACAACCCCTGTTCAAGAACCAATCAAATTCGTAAATGGAGCTTCCATATAGTTTATTTATGTTTGTGGCCGTGATGTTACAACATGTGGAAAACTTCAAGAGGTATAAATACTTTTTAAAATTCCCTGTGGAAGTAAGTACGCTTACATTCACAATTAGATCATCATTTTCTAGAAACAATAAACAATGCATTTAATGTACTTTGCTACTTTCCTATTTTGCTACAAGTTCTTTTTTTTTAATGTAATAATGTTTCTCACCTTCTTTATCAAAGTGCTGGCATTTGCAACTTTTTTTTAGTCCCACCTCTCACTTGAAGTCAGCTCACGCTTAACAGGATTGTTGGTCATGTTTGCACTGCATCAGTGTTATAAACATATAAAATGCATGGTAGAGTATTGCATAAATTAATATGATATATTTTTTACCTATCTTTACTTGTTTGGGCATCACTTTGGCGATACCTTCGTGTCTTCCATTCAACAAGCATTTCATTTATTAACTGGCCTCTTAATTCATTAACATGTCCAACTTTAAAATCACATTTCAAGTCAAAACACTTATGGCATTGTTTGATGGTATTTGCTGGGATTATGTATTCATCTGTCTAAACACGTGTGGTCAGAGACACCTGTCCTGTATGTGTCTGACCTTAACAATACAGCAGATGGCAGAGATACATGCAGTTAGAATAAAACCTCCTCTTTTGTTGGGCCAACGTAGAATCTTTTGTGATAGAAGCTTATTCTGACAATAGAGCAAATGTGTTTTTAAAGCCTCTGTTTTGCTGAAGCTTTGGGCAAATATTAAAAGCCCAAAAGGGACAAGCGGTAGGAAATGGATGGATGGATAAAAGGTATATATAGGTGTCTAATGACAAGCAGTGAAGCTGACAGGCGTAAGGACACTTGATTTAAAGGCATCTGGCGTCCTCTAGTGGCTCAAAAATGAAGTAACTACACATAAAACAAAAATATATAATCGTTATTATATTATATACAAATATAAATGTAATATAATATAATATAGAAAATATTAATATAATATAATATAATATTTTATTTATACAACAGTTATTTATCAAATAATTGCAAATCTGAAACAACAATAAACCCTTAAATTATGGCCATTACTTAGTAAAACTGACGCAATCTTTGCTCTAATTAGTATTATGTACTTTTATTAGATTGATGAACATTATGTGTAATTTTTGTGAATAAAATAAATGGAAAAAAATACTTTTTAAAATTTGTATTCTTATTTTTCCAATTGTTGTTTCTTTATATGATATATGTTTTTATTGTATGTATTCACATATGTACTAGTTACAATTACTTAAATTTGTTTATGATACGCACATTTATCACCTTATAATTTGCTGGCAGGATCGGTTTCGATTTATCTCTCTAAATTTTTTCAATAAAAGAAAGAATAAACGTTTTATAGAGGCGCTTTTGTCATATTCCTTGAGCTATATATATATATATATATATATATATATATATATATAATATTAACATTTTCGACAAAAAATATTATATATATATAATATTTTGTATATTATTATATATATATATATATATATATATATATATATAATATAAAAAATGTTATATATATATATATATATATATATATATTTTTTTTTTTTTTTGTCGAAAATGTTAATACAATAAAGAAATGGATATATGTTTTATTTGAAATCTTTATTATATTAAATTATTTAATCATATCAAAATGAATAATACATTAAAAACATATATACATACATATATATATATATATATATATATATATATATATATATATATACTATACATACACAGTATATATGTATATATATATATATATACATATATATACATACATATATATATATATATATATATATATATATATATATATATATATATATATATATATATATATATATATATATATATTATAATCAAGAATTTAAATAATCAGAAAATAAATTACAATACAAATCTTCCAATTTACTGTTGGTGTTTGATAGGTCCAATGGTGATTGGAAATAAAATAAAATATTCACATAAGATGCATAAAGTCGTACTATTATAACAAAAACATTGACTAGTTTGATAATGATGTCAAACTATTTAAACGCCATTGTTAATATGTGTAGTGAAACATATTTAATAACAAGACTGTTGTATATTGTGTGCTTTTGTCGTTGTTTTGGTCTCTAATTGCCGCCCAATCTGAGTGCGCGTTCACGCGGCGTCGAGCGCGTCCCAGTCGCCGGGCTCGCTCACCGCGCCTGCGCAGAGGAATACAAGATGGCGGAGAGTGCGGAACTGAAGGTAAGGAGCTGTCCGAAATCATTATCCTTTTCCTCGTTTGCAGACTGTTTGCCTGTCAAGTCGCACGCGGCTTTTCTAGTTCCAGCGTCTTTAGTCTGAAGTGTTGTCAAATACGACGTCAATGGCGGAAACAGTCCAGGAACTAAATCGAGTCCAGCATGTTTATGTTGATATTGAGACTCGCGGGGTTTTGCGTCTCCCCTCAATGGAGCTTCAACATGACAGCGGCTTCATGTGCGCGCGACTCCAGTCTTAAACTAACTAAAATGTCTCGCTGACACCTTATTGTTTGCATCTCTCCTCGCCAATGCAACTTTGAAGACAAGATGTGATATTTAAACACATGTTTATCACCTGTGCCGTTAATGCTGACCCCCTACGTTACCTGTTGATGGCACGCGCACGCGGCGTATTGGCCCCTCGTGAACCGTTAAACGTGATCGCACACCGACGATATTTGTAGTGGGCGATACGGTCAATAAACCCCGATACGTTTTCATCATTGAACGATTTTTTCTTTAATTTGTTGATTTTAATGATAAAATAGTGCAAAGCAAACACAATATTCTACTCAAATATTTTTTAAACAAGAGAGGAGAAACTTAAAGTGGCTGGCAGACCTATTCCACGCTAACATTAGATACATAATTGGCTGCCTTATGATATTGTAAGGAATTGTGACTGATGTAAAAAAAAAAAAAACTTTAGCAATTTAATCATCCAACTTCTTTTTGGACAACCATCTCATGAGGGATGGCCAATACAGCTGAAAAAATATATTGCCACCTCCTGCGATAATGATACACTATATTGCCAAAATTATTTGGCCACTTGCCTTGAATCACATATGAACTTGAAGTGCCATCAAAATTCCTAACCCATAAGGTTCAATATGATGTCGGTCAACCTTTTGCAGCTATTACAGCTTCAACTCTTCTGGGAAGGCTGTCCACAAGGTTGCGGAGTGTGTTAATAGGAATTGTGGACCATTCTTCCAAAAGCGCATTGCTGAGGTCACACCAATCGAGAAGGCCTGACTGTCAGTCTACGTTCTAATTCATCCCAAAGGAGTTCTATCGGGTTCAGGTCAGGACTCTGTGCAGGCCAGTCAAGTTCATCCACACCAGACTCTGTCATCCATGTCTTTATGGACTTTGCTTTCTGTATTGGTGCACAGTCATGTTGGAAGAGGAAGGGGCCCGCTCCAAACTGTTCCCACAAGGTTGGGAGCATGGAATTGTCCAAAATGTTTTGGT